>NC_142928.1:139182282-139189782 GCF_046866305.1 Octopus bimaculoides
CTCAAAAGTGGCTGTCTTCAGCTGGGAGTTGAATCGCTTCTTTTGTGCTCTAACCAGGAATTAACCATGGTAGCTGGTCATAGAGGAAACGTGATTCAAACCTATGACCTGAATGCTCGAGACCTCTCGCCATTGTTGCCTGTATGAGTGCGACTTTTCGTCTTTGCCATTTCTGAAGATATTCCAGCATTCGTCATATTTCTATCCGCTTTGAAAATGGCCAACAAATTTAGGTGGCCGGTAATAGTCACAGGTAAAAAGGTCACAGTAATAAAGTCACAATTTTGGCCAGGAAAAAAAGGTCACAATTTATAGTGGCTGGTAATAAAGTCACAGGTAAAAAAAGTCACAATTAATTTATGGGATCCGGACAACCTCCCTCAGATATCCACACCCGGACAAAACCCTTGTGACTTTATTACCGTGACAGTTTTTCCTGTGACTTTTTTTTAATCTGGATTCCAAATTTATTTTACACAGCAAACACAAAGTTCAAAGGAGTCAACTTTTATGATCCCTTTGCAAATGCATTCTTTTACCGACAAGTTCCGTCCTTCTATGGAACCACAAACAATGAAGACAAAGAAAAGTACCTCATTTGACGGTCAACCTGATTTAATTTTTGACAACGCCTTTGAGAGAATGTTTAACTTGCATACCAGTTAGCATTGAATACATCTTTCTATCAATCTTACTCCATAGGATGCAAGGTTGAAGCTCATTTCATGTGCTTCGAATATAAATCATGTCTGCGCTATCTACAGAAACTCAAGCTTTATAATAGAAAATTATGCCCTGAGGGATACAACATGGAAGCTTCTGTATTTTAAGGGTTCTGTTCACAATAGAGTTAAAATGTTGTGGATCATCAAGTCTGCTTCAGCTCAGGCTCAGGCACTGCGAAAACCTTACCGAACATTTCAAGCACGAAGATCAGCATATATGTTACCACATGTAAATGGGGTACTCAAATGTAATCAACACTGCAATCCTCATCGACAAATTCAAGAATTTAAAAAGCACGGCTTCCGTCAATCTAGCAACACTGAAGTCAATGATCCAACTACAAGAATTTTGAAAGAGGCATCACAATACGAGGAATGCAGAACAAAAGCCCCTGGGTCAAAAGCCTCATAGTTACCTAAACATGATTCTGGGGTTCAATGACTGAAACAATTAAAGAGATTTCAGAAAATAAAAGAAATTCGAAGAAGAACCAACAAATATAACCGAGGAAGTTATAAAACAATTTCAAGACATTTGGCTGTTGTTTCTAGCATGTGGAGAGACATTTAGGCTTAACTTCATGCGCTGGTTCAAAATCCTTTAAAAAATTTCTGGGGTCGATACATTCGACTAAAAATTCCTCAGGGTGGTGATCAGCATGACCACAGTCTAATGACTGCAACGAGTAAAAAGAAAAGAAAGCTAAAATATAACCGAAAAATATAACCGTGGGGCTTTTGTCCGAGGGGCTTTTGTCCACTTTCACACTTCAACTACGGGTCTTTTGTCCGAGAGGCTTTTGTTCGTAGGTCCTCTGTCCTAGGACGCTTTTGTCCGGAGCCCCAATACGAGACATCATATATTATTAACATAATAATAGCATGTGGAAGCGCAATGGCCCAGTGGTTAGGGCAGCGGACTCGAGGTCATAGGATCGCGGTTTCGATTCCCAGACCGGGCGTTGTGAGTGTTTATTGAGCGAAAACACCTAAAGCTCCATGAGGCTCCGGCAGGGGATGGTGGCGAACCCTGCTGTACTCTTTCACCACAACTTTCTCTCACTCTTACTTCCTGTTTCTGTTGTGCTTGTAATTCAAAGGGTCAGCCTTGTCACACTGTGTCATGCTGAATATCCCCGAGAACTACGTTAAGGGCACATGTGTCTGTTGAGTGCTCAGCCACTTGCACGTTAATTTCACGAGCAGGCTGTTCCGTTGATCGGATCAATTGGAACCCTCAACGTCGTAAGCGACGGAGTGCCAACAACAACAATAATAGCATATTGGACAGAGGGAAGACTATTCAGCTATTTTTGACAGGTTCGATTAGAATAAACTGGAATCTGCTTCCTTGTTGTTCATGATGGAAGTGGAAACAATTTTGAAATCAGTCAATTATTTACCAAAGCCCATCAACACAACACCATAGTTATTGCAGCTATTTCTTCAGGTATCGCAGCCATGCTTCTTCCTGTGGACCACATGATATAGTTTGTTTTCAAGATGTTTTTTTTGGTCTTTTTTAGATTAGGCACGAATGACACACCTGTTTGCAACATCACTCAGATTTTTGGAAACGCATGAGTTCATATCATAAGATATGATAAATGATTGATTGGGATTAATTCACAATGATACATCTGAGAATTCTGTTAAGTCCTTGTCAGTATATTACAGAGTTTGCATCACGATATATGTCAAATAGAAGGATTACTAGTGGTGATCACAGGTGATTTTTGTCAGATCCTTCTACTGGTCTCAGTTGGAAGAAAAGCGAATGAAGTGTGTGCTTGCTTTAAACCGAAGTCGCTTTAGAACAACGTCACTAGCGTAGCTGGTCGGAGCGGTAGGGGCGGCCTGCCCGGGGCGGCACTTTTAAAGGGGCACCACTTTTGGGTCTGCTGCAAGCAGTATGCATTGGGGGGTGGCAGAAAACCGAAGGGCTGCCCCAGGAGGCACACACTCTAGCTACGCTAGTGATCAAAGTTATCTTCTCACTGTCTATAAACTTAAATGGTCGAGATAAGTTGTCCAGTCATTGGCTAAATTGTTATAAGCTGGAAAGAGAATGTCTTCCGATAGTAATGGCATCATAGATATAGCCCTTATGAATACATTGATGAAAACAACAGACGAATTGATGTTGAAAATGTTCCCCAGATTGCAACATCTTTAACAAACACACAAATGGCCGTACGAAGAAATGCTTAGAAGAACAGCCTTAACTGGTAGGTGTTAGAGCCACTTCCGTGAAATAGTCATAGTTACAAATCAATAAGCTTTATTTCAGATCAGGAAGAAATCATTCATTATTCTGCAGGATTTTAAAATACATTGTAACCTTGAGGTTAAATTTTGAAATTTATTGTAACCTTGAAGTTAAAATTCATTGTAACTTTGAGGTTGAAATTGTATTTATGAAAGCTCCTCTGATAATGCTGCTGTAGTTATGCAATGGCACAAGACTGATGGTTAAGAAGCTTGTGCCACACGTCATCGAGATTCTTATTGGGTACACAAAAAATTGATAATGTAATTACATTCAGAATTCCACTCATGCCAATACATGAATCTTTCCGATTTAAAAGACCTCAGTTTCTAGAACATCTCATTTTTACCATGTCAATCAACAGATTGGAAGGATAAACATTGACAGTTTCTAAAATACACCTTGAAGAATAAATATGAGAATAAATATTCTAACGGCCAATTTAATATTGGATGCTCAAGAGTTGCAAGCCTTCATTAACTCTGTTTTTGTAACTTTTAGCATAAACCATTAACATTGTATATTCTGATATGCTCACATAGCAATATCCAGAGTTGCCAAGAGTCTGGTGGGTACGGAATCATCATAAATCTTAATTATTTTTATACCTCTGCATATATTGCAGTTCCGGTCTTTTGGATATGTGGGTTTTCTGTGGACATACCGGTTTCTTTCTATACGCTATGGAAATGCTCTTCTTTCCATGGGTCATTTACTTTCCGACATTATGACTTCAGCTCATTTGTCTGCATTAAAGATTCCAAGTATAAAAGATAATATATTATGCTCAATAATAGCTTCAAATGAAACACAAATCTCTTCGTATTTACTTAATTCTGTGTTCTTATTTAATCAACTTGAATTAAACATATGTCATTGATATAATTAAATTACGAAATTTACTAATTAGTGCGTGTCTGTTGAACAGTGACCAAACAACAGACTGCTATAAACGTATTGGAAAACAGCTTCATTTCTTACATGAAAGAATTTCTCAAGAGAAATCCAATAGTGTACCATTAAACAAGAATATCCCTTCATTAATAACAAAACTGGGCCATTTATAGCTAATTTTCTGCTTAATCAATGATGCGTATTCTTCTAGCTTATTTATAAATGTTAAATAATGCTCACTTGTTGCTCCTAGTAAATAGAATGCAATAATTTTCTTGCATTATATTTACCCAGGTAAGACCTTTAACTACATCCAGTTGGGGGTCCTTGGTAGGGGAGTTCCAGAGTTTTGAGGAACCAACACTTAGCCACTACTGGTCCCTGGTCAACTCTTGCCCGGAGTTAGGATCTCAGCTATGGGTTAACTACCATGCGAATCACGCTTCAAACCCAGGATACCTCTGCTCCAATAATTGGCGGTGAGTTGGTCAGCGAATCCTCTGTGACGGTCGACAATCGACGGCAAAATGATCCTCTACGGATCATACTGACCCGAAGTATGTATGCAAGGGACCGATGATCACATGTGAACTTGTATCCTCACTGAAACTCAGAACAACGAATAGTAACAATGGCAGCGCCGTCCACGCTATCCGACACTTAAACGAGGGAAAATTTGAGCTGGTGCGTTTTGGAAAAATGACTATGCTAAAACAGCCATACTCTCTTCCTTTAGGGGAACCTCTCACAGCATCTAATAATATCAGAGACCTAGGAGTAATGTTTTATAACAATCTCAATTGGAGTGCCCTGCATCAACAATAAGATCGATGTAGCTCGTAGGATGAGCTCCTGGATCCTAACAACCTTCCGGTCCAGAGAACAAGGTGTCATCATTCCACTTTTCTCTTCCTTTGTACAGCCACACCTCGAACACTGTTGCCCCCTGTAGTCTCTCCATACAAAACAGAACATCTCGAAAATTGAATCACTGCAAAGGTCATTCACTAAAAGAATTAAGGGCGTGACTGATCTCGATTAATGGGACCGCCTTAAAGCATTAAAACTCTATTCTCTCCAGCGCCTTCGTGAGCGATACATCATTTGCACGATGTGGAAAATATACCACCAGCATTGCCAAACGACCTCAACATTAGCTACAAAATTCATCCAAGGCTAGGACCACGGGTCATACGTCCCTTACCCAATCCAGGATCACAACGTATAGATACACTGCAACACAATTTCTTTTCTTCGACAGGCTATGCCCTATTTAACGTTGTCCCGACACAGACCAAAGAGGGAAAGGATCCCATCATCTTTAAACGGAATCTGGACAAATAATACCAGATAAACCACCTATACATGGATACAACTCACTCAACAAGAAATCCCTACTTGAATGGACTATGATACCACAAAATTTGAATTTAAAAGGATTTAGATATTCCTATCAGGTGGTGCTATTAAGTTAGACATGGCCTGGACCAATCTTTGGTCGAAACATATCTAAGTTTACACACACACACACACACACACACACACACACACACACACACACACACACACACACACACACACACACACACACACCACACACATACATATATAAAAGACGGCGGTGGAAATAACGCAACTTTTATTTGCATTACTTTCTGACCCACCATCTTGTGCACTCGCACGCGTATATATCTATCTCTCTATGTATAAATAGATAGACAGACAGACAGACAGATAGATAGATAGACTTAACGGTTCGGCAAATGAGAAAATATTACCAGATTTCGAAAAGAAAACAAAAAGTGCCTCAGGGGCGATTTGGTTGAATAAATATTTTAAAGTCGGTGCCCCAGCCTTGCCGCAGTCTAACGGCTGAAAGAATAAGATTTTAAAAAAGTAGAAAGAGTGGGGTTTTTTTAAAACGGGGGCCACATTTTTCATTAACGAAACACTTTGAAACTTGGAACACTGGTAGAATGTGTCATAAAGAACATCTTTTTCTCTTAGTCTTCTTTAAAAAAAAAGAAATCCCTAAGTTATTCCATGTTAAAGTTGTCGTATTTCTGTAATTTCAACCAATCACTGACGTCCATTCAGCCGATATACATTAAGTGCCGACTACATAAACAAACGATTCTGAAACAATTCTATCGGTGATAGGGTTAGGGTTAGGGTTAGGGTAAAACAGCAAATTTAAAAAGAAAAAAGCAAATAAAACGAAGAAAAAAAAAGAAAATGAAAAAAGCAAATAAAACGAAGCTATGGCTTAATCAGCCAAAGGAGTAAATGTAAACAACTGAATACTTGTCAGTGATTGGTTGAAATTATCGAAATAAGACAATGTTTTACATGAAATAAATTCGAATACAAAAATATTTTTCTGTTCTATAACACAAAATAGATAAGTATACGAAGTTTGAAAGTCTTTCCGTACCAAAAACACTACGTAAAACATTAATGAAAAATGTGGCCCCCGTTTTAAAAAAGATCCGAAAAAGTCCTAACTGTGCGACGAGTTAACAGTTTTTATGAGTTTGTCTGAGGACGAACAGCAATACAGACATTTTTCATTCTTTGATTTTTATATGGCCTCCGAAAGAGGTGACTGATACGGTGAGAAATAGAAATTATCTTCAAACCTGACACCTAGCTCTGAATGATTGCAAGAGAACTGATTCCGCATTAAAAGTACCCATGGGTGGGCAAGGTGACGGTAAATGCGGTGATAAACCGTTAGACGAGTTAGTCAACTCAAGTCAGGAGCAGTCAACTGTATGAATAACAGTATAGAAAATATTAAAAAGAAAGAAAAAACTCACCAGGAAAAAAAAAAAGGAGAGGAGAAGAAGAGAATAGAAGACAATACAGAAGGAAATTGCGTAAGCAGAGTCAGAAAGAAGAAAAGAAGAAAGAAGTAAGGAGAAAGGAGAAGAAAAAAAAAGAAAGAAGATATGAGTATTATGGCGTATTACGATTAAAATGAAACGAAGAAGGAAGGAAAGAATAGTTAGTGGAATACAAAGTATTGTTGTTAACTTGTTCAGTTATGATCTGTGTCTAGACAGGATATAAGTGAACTGGTAGTAATCAGATAAGCTGGCCATTAATCGGAAGATCATATTAGTAGAGCTAAGCTTTCTATCTTTCCGCTCAATAATTGACGTCCTATTTTGGTGACTACTCTAAGGTAAAGGTCAAACAGATTGTTGCCATTGTTGTTGTGAAGTGGTTGTTGTTTACTTTGACATGTCTCGAGTTTCATATACTTTATTTTGTCTTTACTAAAACAAAGTGAGAAACAACAACAAAAACAACAACAAAAAGTCAACAAAATGAATAAAATAAACGCATACATACATATATATATATACATATATACAAACATAAAAACATAGCCAGTGATACTTAAAAAAAAAACTGAGATGTAACAGAGAATAGTAATCTTTTCACTACGATGGATGATTAAACTGTACTTCCGTATTGAGTACTTTCCCTCTTGTTTGTAAACTCAAACACGCACACACATTTTTGTTTGTATGTGTCTGTGAAGGCGCATGGTTCAATGGTTAGAGCGTTGGACTTAGAATCATGAGGTAGTGAGTTCGATTCCCG
>NC_142928.1:139194782-139204782 GCF_046866305.1 Octopus bimaculoides
AATGTTTCATTGCAGTCAACTGTAACTTGCCTATGTATTTGTTTATTGATATTCATCTTGAATTCATTTAACAGAAGACATAGCATTATCAGACCTTAAACCGCATTTCATACAACCACCACATCATACTTATCGCTAAAATCTCATAACTGCGCTCATGTAATACATCTTCAAATTTCGCGTAAGTGGTGCTCCAACAGAAATCTTACCACTAATGTTCTGGTCATTAACGAACTACTTTGGAAATGCGATCGTTTTACATTCGAGTCACATTCCCGCATAGCCGAAGTTGATGTCACGTTAGTAATGCCTATAGACTGTTTGCTTTACAATGAGTACTGGTCTCCCCTGCATCCGGTGTCATGTCCAGCCATTTGATCTAATACAGGTTTTTGGGAAAGCAACAAGATAGAAACTGTCTAATTGTATTCTTTGACTATAGGCGCAGTTATAACTGTATGGCCAAGAAGCACACGTTGCATCCAAGTGGTTTCGGGTTCAGTCCCACTGCACTGCGCACCGAGCTAGTGTCTTGTACTGTAGCCAATGGTTAAGAGTACTTAACCATTGACCCTGTCAACTGATCGTTGATAACATGGCTCCAGTAGCAGGTATTGCACCTGCTGCTGGTATCATATACCCGAGTATTTCTTCTCTCATAGTCCACTTATCAGCGACCAAACTGGTTCCCCGACGAAACTCTGCTTCATTAAAAACAACTCACCGAAAGGATGAGCTTCTTCAAGCCAAAGGCCATCCACAATGCTGCTGCGCACATCGATGGCGTAGTTTTAGGGAAGGAAGATTCTGTCTGTCTGTATATGTGCCTGTGTGTGCATCTCTCATTTCTCTTCCTATATACACACACACAGACACACACGCACACTACCACATACACACACAGAGGCACACACACACACACACACACACACACACACACACATGCTATATGTATATATTGTAAATTGCCGCCATTTTATATTTTTAATTTCGCGCAGTTAGGCACCGACTGTGAGAAAAACATGACGCAATCCACTCAGCTAGAAATTTGAAAACGATATGCTGTACTTTATTTACATTATTTACAATTGACGGATATTTGTCCTCATCTTGTTTGTTGTTAACACAACGTTTCGGCTGATATACACTCCAGCCTTCATCAGGTGTCTTGGAGAAATTTCGAACCTGGGTTCTCATTCCTAAGGTATTTTTCGATGTTGTTGTTGTTGTTATTATTATTATTATTATTATTATTATTATTATTATTATTATTATTATTATTATTATTATTATTCAGATCACTGCCTGGAATCGAACTCGCAATCTTGGGTTAGTAGCCCGCGCTTTTATGTGGGTGGATAAGTACACATATACGCATACCTTCTTTATCTGTTTGAGACATTGGTACATCTGTCCAAATAAATTCATTTCAAATGGAATATGTTAATACATCTGTTGGCAAGTAAGCCATTTTTATATTGTTTTAAGAGACAACAGAGCATTCATTTTACATTCAGAAAAAACAAAACAACTCAGTTATTATATGTGTGAATGAGAGAGAAAGAGGGTGAGAGAGAGCGAGAGAGAGAGAGAGAGAGAGAGAGAGAGAGAGAGAGAGAGAGAGAGAGAGAGAGAGAAAGAGAGAGAGAGAGAGAGTGACAGACAGACAGATAGACAGACAAAGTTAAAGGTAGAGTAGAAGAAGAGAAAGTGCAAGATCGATCGCATTTGTACTCAATCACATTGATCTCTTTATAAAAAGTTGTTGAAATTCGATGTCAATTGGCCTATAATGTATAACACACATGAACATAAAAGCATAAACACACTCACACACAAACACGCACATACACACACACACACGCACACATACACACACGTATACGCGCACACGCTCACATACATACACACACACACGCATACACACACATGCACACACGCTCACATACACACACACACATACACACACACGCACACGCACACACACACACACACACACACACACACACACACACACACACACACACACACACACACACACACACACACACGCACATGCAAGCAAATATAAGTGCCTTTTCGCTATTTGCTGTTAGCTGTTTACTGTTTGTGTGGTTTTGTTGTGTGTGAATATGTGTTTGTGTCTCTTCTCTTAGTTAAATAGCAAATGGTGACGTGATAAACATGATTACCAGATCCGGTCTGTAATTATTGTATGTGTGACAGGATTAGACATACATAACTGAGCTTGACAAATCGACTTTACGCTTAATTTGCGTGATCACTGATAATCTGATTAATCTTACAATATAACATTTTTTTTTCTCTTTTATTTCAGGCAATCGAAAAGCGTGCGCGTTCTTCCCAATTTTTTCCCCATTTTTTTTTTAGCCGTAATATGTTACTTTTACATTGACAGAATCGTTAGGGCGACAGCGTCGGACAAAATGCTTTGAGCTATTTGCTTAGCGTTTCTTTTCCTTTTGTTTTTTTAGTTTTTCTTTTTTCGTTTTAAATTTATCTGAGGGCAGCTTTACATTTTGAACATTCCTTCGTGGGTGGGGTCAATAAAATAGGCAGCAACAGTCAAATACTGGGGACGATTTATTACGCGCGTGGCCTTGGGTCAAGGTCAGAAATATATATTTTGCATGTAGACGCAGGAGTGGTAAGTAGCTTGATTAACCAACCACATGGTTCCGGATTCAGTCTCATTGCGTGGCACTTCCGACAAGTGTCTTCTACTATTGCCTCGGGCCAACCAAAGACTTGTGAGTGGATTTGGTAGACGGAAACTGAAAGAAGCCTGTCGTATATATATATATATATATATATATATATATATATATATATATATATATATATATATATATATATATATATGTATATATGTATATATATGTATATATACATATATGTATGTGTGTAAATGCTTGTGTGTCTGTGTTTGTCACCCCAGCATCGCTTCACAAGTGATACTGGTGTTTACGTCCCCGTAACTTAGCGGTTCGGCAAAGAACCCGATAGAATAAGCACTAAGCTTACAAAGAATAAGTCCTGGCGTGTCGATTTGCTCGACTAAAGGCGGTGCTCCAGCATGGCTGCAGTCAAATGACTGAAGCAAGTGAAAGAATTATAGAATATATATATATATATATATATATATATATATATATATATATATATATATATACAGACCATTTCGATCGCACCTACAACACTTGTCTTCCTCATCCTCTCCCCTTTTCATCCACGTCCTCGTCTTCGTCTCCCCCCTCCTCGTCATCATCATCTTTCTTCTTCTTCTTCTTCTTCTTCTTCTTCTTCTTCTTCTTCTTCTTCTTCTCCTTCTTCTTCTTCTTCTTCTTCTTCTTCTTCTTCTTCTTCTTCTGCTCCTCCTCCTCCTCCTCCTCCTCCTTCTTCTTCTTCTTCTTCTTCTTCTTCTTCTTCTTCTTCTTCTTCTTCTTCTTCTTCTTCTTCTTCAACGCAATGCAATGTAAAACAATGCATTAAATGTCTTCCTTGCCATTGTCTTGGAGATTAGCAATCACTTTGAAACATATAAATCTATTTTAATGCTATAAAGGTGGTATAACATTTAAGCAAGATTAATAGGGAAAAAGAAGAAAAAAAATACACACCCCGCCGTATTGATTGACATGTAGACATTTCATGCTGCACTCTATCACCACAATAATACACTAATTGATTGGCTGCTTGTTTCTCTGGGCGTGATCAAATGGTGTACACACCTCTGATGAAATCTCAATCAGGGTCGAAAATCGATTAAGGCTGTTCATAAGATTTTCGGTCTAGGAGAAAAGATAAATCTGACGTCATAACTTGATAACGATTGAAGTGGGTTCCCCGTTGGCAGGCATCTGATATTAAATAAAACGTTAGTGGTATGTATGTATAAATGGAATCACTGTTTGATTCTCTGGAATTAATAAAGTGATGTAACAACTTCTGATGAACCTCCAATAAGGGTGGAAAATCGGGTGTTATTTTGGCGTGTGATCTATAACTCAAAGGACAATTCTCTTTTACTCTTTTACTTGTTTCAGTCATTTGACTGCGGCCATGCTGGAGCACCGCCTTTAGTCGAGAAAATCGACCCCAGGACGTATTCTTTGTAAGCCTAGTACTTATTCTATCGGGTTCTTTTGTCGAACCACTAAGTTACAGGGACGTAAACACACCAGCATCGGTTGTCAAGCGATGGTGGAGCACAAACACAGACACAAACACATACATACATGCATACATACATACATATGTACGTACGTACGCATGTATGTATGTATGTATGTATGTATCATGTACATAGGGGCAGGAGTAGCTATGCGGTAAGTAGCTTGCTTACCAACCACATGGTTCCGGGTTTAGTCCTACTGCGTGGCACCTTGTGCAAATGTCTTCTACTATAGCCTCGGGCCGACCAAAACCTTGTGAGTGGATGTGGTAGACGGAAACTGAAAGAAGTCCGTCGTATATATATATATATATATATATATATATATATATATATATATATATACACACATGACGGACTTCTTTCTGTCTACCACATCCACTCACAAGGCCTTACCACACAGCCACTCCTGCGCCTATGTACATGATCTTGAAAAAACTATTCAGTTTTAAGTCAGCTCAGATAAAGCAGTCCTCCGATTAAAGGCATGCCAACTATGAAGCCCTGCTGTTTCTGTTCAAATTCAGCGCACCTCATCTTACTTTATCCTATCCCTTCCCTTTTTAAGCCGACAAATTATAACTTCAGAGAAATTATGCTGTTATTTCTAACAGGTCAATCGACCACACACGAGCATCCTCATTGGTTTGATATCGATAGACAATGTAAATTTCAGTGTTCATAGATCTCCTAAATCATTCTGATGATCATCAAATTCTCTCGCCCGTTCTAATCCTTTCCTTATCTGAACTGATAACGACTAACATCATTAACATTTAAATCATTTGTCTTGTAGTCTTCATTATAGAAGCATATGATAAATGTTTCTTAAGCGTCTATTGAATATGCTATGCTCGAATTAGCAACAGTTACCATGTCTGTTATGAAACAAACTATCCACGCCTTCACTAGATTGCCGATTCTTAATTTAAATTAATCAAAACTTTGGTTGCGTAGACGCATTTCAAAGTTATTTTTCATTTTGATTTTGAGTTGTCTCCCTTGCCATTGTTTGGTTCATTTAGTAACCTCCTACACGATACAGTTTTTAATCTTTATCAGTGAAGGTTATCGTGCTCCTCACATTCAGTGTGTTTAACAGATACTTCACTAGATTCCGTAAAGTATAGATTTTCGCAGTAAGCAACGTTTGCAGAAATTTACAAACCACATTAGAATAGCTTATAAACTTGAGAAACATGAAATAAAAACTGACACGGATCTCTCCCCAAGGATTATTGGAAAATTCTACCTAACACAATAACAAACCTAAAATGTAGAAAATAAACCTTTTCACTGAGAAGGTTGAACATTGGGACATGAAATAGAAAACATAGACACTGTAGGGAATAAATCTCGTTATAATCCTGGAATGGAGTGCCAAAAAAATTAGGAAGGGAACTCTATTCCGTTCAAAAGCAAGTAATTACCAGCGATTGCACAGAAGACAGAAAGCGTTATCAGACAATAGATGTAAACGTAAAAAAAAAAAAAAAAATGGAGTCTGAAAAGTATTTGCTGCGTCATTACTAAGTGTAAAGAAAAAGTCCACGAAATAGTTTCTTAGTGAAGTGATATTGTAGCTAGCCAAAAGCTATCGTAAGAATAAATTCACAACAACCACATCAGACAGACATTACAGAATCAACAGATTAAAAGAATAGACTGTAGTTAATGGCATTATAATAAGCACACTTTCCCTCCAAAATGTCTCACAATATCATCCGGGTCCTATGTGCGAAGTTGGGCCTTCCATAAACTGAGATGTTGTTCAAAACGGGGGCACCAGTTTTCATTTATGTTTTATGTAGTGTTTTTGGTACCGAAAGACTTTCAAACTTCGTATACTTATCTATTTTGTGTTATAGAACAGAAAAAAATGTTTGTATTCGAATTTATTTCATGTAAAAAATTGTCTTATTTCGATAATTTCAACCAATCACTGACAAGTATTCAGCTGTTTGCAGTTACTCCTTTGGCAGAGTAAGCGGTGTAAAGCGTATTTAATCTCCATTACTTCTGACATTTTGCAGAGAGGCAATACACGTGTGTTCATTTTCCCTAACCCTAACCCTTATTGACTTGCTCCTTCCCTCAAAAACCAGGCCTTGTGCCTATAATAGAAAGGTTTATTAGCTACTGCCAATATGCTTCAGCCATTTTTTGACAAGGAAATAATAATTTTATCACCGCCAGAATCGTTTGAGAATCGTTTGTTTACGTAGTCAGCACTTAATTTTTACGGCTGAATGGACGTCAGTCATTGGTTGAAATTAGAGAAATACGACAGCTTTAACATGAAATAACTTGCGATGTACGTTTTTTTGTTAAGACGATTAAGAGAAAAAGATGTTTTATATGACACATTCTACCAGTGTCCCAAGTTTCAAAGTGTTTCGTTAAGAAAATACTGGTGCCCCCGTTTTGAACAAGATCCATAAACTGTTTTAGTGCACTAAAAATGTTTTATCCAGAATATACACTGCTGAAGTGGAGGCGCGTGGCTTAGTGGTTAGGGCGTCAGCACCATGATCGTAAGATTGTGGTTTCGATTCCTGGACTAAGCGATGCGTTGTGTTCTTGAGCAAAACACTTCATTTCACGTTGTTTCAGTCCACTCAGCTAGCAAAAATGAGTTACGCTGCGATGGACTGGCGTCCCGTCCAGCTGGGGAACGCATGCGCCATATAAACCGGGAAACTGGGCCCATGAGCCTGGCTAGGCTTTAAAAAAGGGCGCATTTATTATTTTTTTTTATACACTGCTGAAACTGAGATGTGTCTTGTATGTCCGTGCGACTCTTGTGTCGTCGAATACGGTAGCTAGAAGCAAAAAGAAAGAAAAATATTACCAAGTTCAAAACACAATTGATAAAATATTGTTTAGGAAGAATAGGAAAAATAGGAAAGCAAAAGTGCTCTGCTGAGACAGTCAGTGGCCCATTTGAGAATACCAATGCGGTTTTTAAATATTGCTAGAGAAACGAAACCTCTAATTATAACCGATTAAACTTTTATAAATCCAATAACGAAATGCAGTCTTATCTTTATAACGATTTTCTTTGGACCTGAAAGGTATGTAATAAACCGCTTGGTTGGATCAAAGTATGGTAGAGCTAGAATAGAAGAAAGACGCATCGTTTTTTGTTTTCTGTTATTTATGTTTTTCTTTGCAATACTGCCATCATGATGGCCAAAGGGTTGGTAAAAAAATCAATTAAATCCAATCACAAATTGAACCATACATTTTAGGTGTGAATGCGTATATCTCTTCTTTTCCTTCTGTCTGCTCTTCTCTCTCTCTCTCTCCATCTCTCTCTCTCTCACTCTCCATCTCTCTCTCTCTCTCTCTCTCTCTCTCTCTCTCTCTCTATCTATCTATTTATCGATCGATCTATCTGTCTGTCTACCTGCCTGCCTGTCTGTCTGTCTGTCTGCCTGTCACTCAATTCAGTATGTATCAATGGTTTGTATGTATTTCATTTTTCAATTTTATTTCAAGATTTCTTGCCTATAGTGAAAGAGCCGGTTTCTAACCTAGATCCAAGACTCCTTTATTGAAATTTCAACATCAACAGGTTTGCATGTTTTGTTTGTGTATGTATTTGTATGTTTTGCTTGTTAATAACATTCTCATATATACCAAGATGATAACATTCTGGAAAGTTTTACAGATTTTTACAGTTCCACTAATGGCTTGGATCTGTAGTCTTCGAATCAGCTTTCGCCTTTCTCCTGTGTATGTACGTTTTTATGAATGTATGTATGTATATATGACTGTATGTATGTATGTATGAATGTATGTATGTATTATGTATGTATGTATGTATGTATGTATGTATGGGTTCGATAAGTCTTCATAGCTCGAATCAGTTCGAGTTCGAACTATTACCCTTCTAAGCATGATAAGTACATCGCGTTTCGCTTGTACGTTTCACTTGTACGTTTCACTTGTACGTTTCACTTGTACGTTTCACTTGTACGTTTCACTTGTACGTTTCACTTGTACGTTTCACTTGTACGTTTCACTTGTACGTTTCACTTTGGCTGGATGCTCTCCGTAGCAGAAAACATTTTACTGGTTGTCTTGGGAATATTTCATCGTGGCCCCAGTAGCGTATACATTGTCATATACTCGAGATGTCAAGACAAAAAGATGCTACTGTACCTACGATGTCTTTTCTCATTCGTCAACTATATCACACAATCTTTAAGATGCACTAAAAGGCTATCTCGTCGAAAATACAAAACTAAAGGTTCTCTTCGAAACCTACGATGTCTCTGCTCAATTGCCAATCTCGTTACAGAGTGCAATGGGTACATTTGATCATGGTCCAAGTACTAATGACGTTGCTTGAACCCAGTAGAGCAGAAGAGATACTCATTCTTTCTCCTTGTCCCTGTTCGTTCAGTGTAAGACGACTAAAGGAGCAGGCAGTTCGGAAGATAACCGTAAGTGAAAGGAAACAGGATACGAGGGTGAAACTGATTGACTGGAATAATAGTGTGGAAGAGTAATGATGAGAGGAGTAAAGGCAGCCTGTAGAGATACTAATGACAGTGCATATTTGTAGATAATAGAGAAGATAAATGATGGATAGTCGTAGAAACAGATAGTGGTGAGAGAGTGTGACTGATGTCAACAACGAGTGACCTTTAGGAGAAGGAGTGGCATCTAGCAATAAGGAGGTTATAGTAGTGTTAACTAGTAAGAGAGATCATTAGTAATGGATAGCCGGGATAGCGAAGGAAAACGAATGATAAATGTTAATAAGAGAGTGACCTGAAAAAGAGGGAATGATAGAGAACAGGAAGGAGGGAGTAGGGATAACTGGAGAGGCTTATCAGATATTAATAGGTCCTGTGCAGTCACTCGTTTCTCATGTATTTTAATAGGAAGGACACACGGGTGGCAGATGATATTTGCAGATAAAAGGGAGAGGGTTAGGGTTAGGGTAATCTTAGAACTAGTCGGTTATGGGGATATGATGATCAATATGGTGCAGTGAATAGGAGGGAGAAATAGAAAGATGAGGGTTTCGAAAAACACAAGAGTGGCAGCAAGTAGAGATTTAGCATGACCAAAATGGACAAACCGCCCGGTTGCTTATGTTTATATATATTATACATTAATGCATTTTATGTATTATGTGTACTTTAATATACATTTCGCTATGCTAGCATCAGCCCTTGTCATATCCTCTATTCTTGAGAACAGTCTTTACTACTGCATCCCAAGTTTTCCTTGGTCTCCCCCTTCCACAGTTTTCATTCATTTTGAGTGTTTGACATTTTCTTATCTGTATTAGCCTTTATATACATCAAATGCAGTCTTCCCTTTTTCGCACTACTTCTAATTCTTTTTATATCCAGTTTTTCTCTCAGCTTATTTTAGTGGTTCTCAACCGGGGTCCATATGGCCCCTGAGGAACCATATAAGATTTTTGAGATTTTTGAAAGACTTTTTACTATAGATGTATGTATTGGAATATTTATTGCAAGAAACAACTGGGTTTCTTTCTCTAACATTTTATATAGTCCAACCTACACAAGTTAACGTGTGAATAACTTAATAGGAATTTGAAAGAAATTTCTATAAAACTAGATTTGAAACATCGAATAACTGGGGTCCGCCAGGTTAAAATAGTAATCAAAAGGGGTCCATAGACTGAAAATGGTTGAGAACCCCTAGCTTATTTGTATTACGTCAATCTTGTGAAGTATGACGACTTCATGTCTTTCCAGGCTTCTCAAAATCTTTGTTTTCAAGCTCCAGTTTCATTATTACGCAGCGTATTAACTTGCA
>NC_142928.1:139219782-139227282 GCF_046866305.1 Octopus bimaculoides
TCGTCGGACGCACCGGGTGAATTTAATCTTCAGGATATACTGAATTCAGGGTTAAGCTATATATACATACATACATACATATAACTACATATACATATATACATATGTATGTGTTATGTATGCATGACTGTAATGTTTCGTTTGTTTATCCGTAGTTTGTTTTTATGCAGGTATTGACGTACAGATTTATACAAACACAATTACAAACCTTGAATCGATATAAACACAAGCGCGTATGTATGAATGTATGTATAAGTCTATGTATGTATATATGTATGTATGTATGTATGTATGTATGGATGGATGGATGGATGTTATGTATGTATATATGTATGTGTGTGTGTGTGTATGTATGTGTAACATATATTTATACATGTCTCTGTGTGTATTATTCTTCCTGTACATGTACTGTACTCCTTTACATATACAAAGCACATTCGCAAATATCACACACACGCACGCGCACATCTATGTGTATGTATAATATAGATGTTTTTGATGTGTTTTTATTTAAGAAAACATTACTGACAAAGAACTCAAGACGTAAAGACAATTTCATAAATATACATACATATTACGTAGATACATACATACATATATATATATATATATATATATATATATAAAAGTATATACATATATGTGTATTTGTATTAGTATGCGCGTGTGTACACACACATACACACACACACACACACACACATATATATATGCACGTGTAAGTATATACATACAAGTGTTTTTGCATTACTATGCGCGTGTATATATGTATACATACATATATGTGTGTGTATGTGCGTATGTGCGTATGTATGTATGTATGTATGTATGCATGTATGTATGTATGTATGTATGTATGTATATGGAATCATGCATGCATGCATAGAAAATGAAAGACGAATGCACCCACGCACGTAATAACATGATTTAATATCTATTTAGCAATGATTTCATATACTCGGGATAAAAATAAAAATAAAAAGAAACAAAAACACGTAGAGATGGTTCTGGGTAGAGGTAGAACGTTGTTAGATGGGATTTGAGTAGAGTGAAAACATATTATCAGGCTAAATAACTGAAAGGGTTGGTAGCGATGGGTGGTGGGTATAGGTTAGGTAGAGTACTGCAGACTTGTTCTGGGCGATCTTAATTGCCTGCTTGTCAATCAACCTGATCGATAATAATGTCTGGGTCATACCGTCCTAAGCTATTTCGCACTTTTACCATAGCCGGCTCTGGTTCTTATACAATACAACTCAGCTAATCTTTCGCATTTAGCACATACGCAAAAATATATATGTACGCACTACGCTGACGCGGATAGAGAGATAGATAGATCATAGTTGTACTAAATACGTGTATAGATATATACACCCATGTATGTATGTATGTATGTATGTATGTATATGACTATACATGTATATATAAATACTTGTGTGTGTGTTTATATTATACGTGTGTGTGTATACATTAATATATATATATAGAATACATGTGTATGCATATATAATGTTCATATACATATGTATGTATATATATGTGTGTGCGTGTGTGTGTGTTATATGAATCATATTTGTTTTAGGTATTTGCGTCTGTCTCACATACACACACACACACACACACACACACACACACACACTTATTTATATTATACATGTTCATATGACAAGCATAAAACTGTCTACTAAAGCAACGCCACGTGCACTCATCACTCACACACGCGCACACACATGCACACACATACACGCACACGCACACACATACACACACACAAACATACATACATAGACACACACACACACGTAAACACACATTGTCTATAAGATAATGTTTGTGGTAACCATGGTTCCCGAAACATTCCTAAAAGGTATCGTTTTTCAAACTCTGTCTCACCGATTGCATTTACTAATGACTTGAAATACATAACCAGTGACTTTTAAAAGACAAATCGCTTCAGGGCGTTACGTGGTTCCTAACGTCGAGTGTTTATCATTAAACACCAGGTGCATCTACCTTAACGATCATGAGAAATTTGCATATGTCACAACATTGAAACAGTTTACTTTTTCTGTTTTGGATTTCAGTCTTCTGTCCAGAATTTCCGTGGCGTGTCGCACAATGTGGTACTTCTCTGTAAAACTGACACCGTAATAACTTTAATTTGTATAATTTTTGTTTCTATTTTATTTATTTCTTTATTGTCCCACAGCGGGGTTAAACATAGAGGGGACAAACAAGGACAGACAAAGGGATTAAGTCGATTACATCGACTCCAATGCGTAACTGGTACTTATTTAAACGACCGCGAAAGGATGAAAGGCAAAGTCGACCTCGGTGGAATTTGAACTCAGAACGTAACGGCAGACGAAATAGCGCTAAGCATTTCGCCCGGCGTGCTAACGTTTCTTATTTCTTTATTGCCCACAAAGGGCTAAACATAAAAGGGACAAACAAGGACAGACAAAGGGATTAAGTTAATTACATCGACCCCAGTGCGTAGCTGGTACTTATTTAATCGACTCCGAAAGGCTGAAAGGCAAAGTCGACCTCGGCGGAATTTGAACTCAGAACGTGACGGCAGACGAAATAGCGCTAAGCATTTCGCCCGGCGTGCTAACGTTTCTGCCAGCTCGCCGCTCTTTTTGTTTCTATTTTATAGCTGTGTCAGAGGAGGTCAAGTATCCATGACATTTCGTAAAGTCACAGTTGGTTGATGTCTGAGACTGGTGCGTGAAAAGAATAGGGGAATGACAAGCAAAAATAAAGCGTGATTAATGGAATTACGGCAGAAGGATGTGATGTGGCAAGATAACGAGTTCGTTTCCATCAGAATGTTGGCATAATCCGAAGTCTTGCAACGTGGTGCACTTCGTTAAAGACACCAAAGACACCAGATTGTATCATTATATTCGTCGGTGTATAAATTTTACCAGCATGGAACAGGTCCAACTAGACATGCTCATATATATTCAAATGTTAAACTTCTGGAAAGTTTTACAGATTTTTACAGTTCCAGTGATGGACTGGATTTGTAGTCTTTGAATCAGCTTTCTCCTTCGTGGTTTTGAGAAGCCTAATTTCTCAAGATTGGTATTTAGGCAGTGTGTTACATATCCCAGGGTCCCAATAATTACTGGTATAAACTTGAACTTGTAATCTGGATAAAGTAACTGCAAATTTCTCAATAGTTCAGCACAGGTGTTCTCTTTTTCACTGTTCTTCAGCTTTATGTTAACATCCGTTGGGCAGTTAATTTCCACAACTGTGCACAGTTTCTCTTCCTTATCCCAAATCATTATATCAGGTCTGTTGTGCTTGCATTTTATTGAGGTCTTCACTGGCACATTCCACCAGTACTCTTTTTTATTATGGGTGACTATGGCTTCTGCTATATTGTGGATTTTTATTTCTTTGTCCTCGAGGTTATTCTTCCGACGGATTTTATTATAGAGTGTCCTAGCTACAACATCATGTCTCATCGGTAGATAAAACCACGATGACATTTTCGGACAACTGTCTATGATATGCATGATATTTTCAGTGTGAACTTCACAAAGTCTGCATCGGTTGTTACATTTTACGGGTTTTGATGCATCTCTATCCCTTTTGCGCATCAGGTACTTGGTTGATATTTCCTGTTCCTGGATTGCAAACGCATACCTTTAAAAGTGGGAGGTAGTAATCCGGCTATTGGTTCATGACAAACTGCTTTGGTGGTCGATGTTACTATCATCTCGGAGCTTTCGACTAACATACCCATGCGTAGTCTTCTACTCATATAGGCTCATCCTTTCATCTGATGATACGTTCCGGTAGAGTCATGTATTCTAGGTTATCAGACAAAAAGTGTTGCTAAAGGAGCTGCCTTCCAAATCTTATGATGTTATCAACCTCATGTATGCAAACTCTGTCAAGGGATGCACTTCGACACTTGGTGGTTAAAAGATGTTGCCGTAGGGATATGATACGACATTCAAAGGCATTTTGGATTGGTGTTAATCTTCTGCCGCCTTGTTTTCGTTGTAGCCAGAGGCGGTCTACGTCACTGTTTATGTGGGAATTATGTGTGCTTGTTAGTACGTTTCGGGTTTTCACGTATGTATGTAATTGTGCATGTATGTATTTCTCGCTGTCTCTGACTTCATATATATATGTATATTGGTTTCAAATTTTGGCACCAGGCCAGCAAGTTCAAGTGGAAAGGGTACGTCGATGACATTGACCCCACTGCTCAACTAGTACTTATTTTGTCAATTCCGAAAGGATGAATGGCAAATTCGACCTCGGCGGAATGTGAAGTAAGATTGACGAAATGCTGATAAGCATTTATACAATATATATATATATATATATATATATATATATATATATATATATATATATATATATATATATATATATAACATGATTTATCAGAAACTCTGGAGTAATGAGTTTTGAGTGATTTTATTTTAGAATATAATTTATGTGACTCTGTTTCAAAATATTGAACGGCTCTACTTTTGTTACTTTTGTTTTATAATGCAATAATCTCTCGCCATATCGCGGTTTACCTATCGCAGTGTATTATTTACACAAACGTCGATTCCTGCGTGATGTTGTTTTCCATTTATAATAAAAAGAAATATATACAAATTATGAAAATAATTAAAAAAAATATATACACTGCAGTACTGTTTCTACTTCGCGGATTTTCAGTTATGTATTACGCAACACCCCCGATAGTCGAGGGATTACTGTACTTATTCCAGTATCACCTGCCCCTCTTCAATCTTTCTTGTACAATCTAAGCTCTTTTGACTTTATCTTGTCACAAAACCGATTGTGTGAGGATATGAGTGTGTATGATGTGCACGTCGTTCTTTATCTCTCCAAAAACAAGAAAAAAAAAACTTGTACTTGTCTAGCAAGTAAGACAACGTGGTACATAATTTACTGACCTTCGACTAGAGGTTGTACAGTCTTGAGGTATCTGGGATATTCCGCACTTCTGCGACCATGAAATACTGTTGCCTCCAGACTTTCAGGCAAACGGAAGGCGTTATATACAAAATGAAATGGATCAAAATGGATGTGTAATAAACTGAATGACAGGCGCTGGAAGCCTTTCGAATCAGTTGTAGTAAAATCCACCGGCAGTAGTCACAGTAGCTCAAGTCTTATCCACAGTTATGTACTGCGGCCATGCGTCGATTACCCTCACTTATACTCACATTATACTCTTCGGTACTTCATTTTCCGTCTCTCTAGTCACTTCACCTGTAAAAAGCATCATACAAGTGCTAGTACATCTCTCTCCCTTTATCTCCCTTTCTCTTTGTCTCTTCTCTCTCTCCTATCTTTCTCTTTCTCCAGCTGTCACATCGTGGTTCAAAGGTGGAAATGATAAAAGGGTGTCCATGACTGCTTGCGACTACTTCAGTATTCAAAGCAATTTGCAAAAGCATAATACATGCTACCGTTTTATACTTCCTCGCGAGTGACAGCTGTTTATTACATGGTCAAGTCATTTGTGCCCCCCCCCATCCCCGCCATCACTTCTTATCTTCTTATTACCTCGCTAATGACATCCATCATCTGAAGAGCTTGTAAGCATTTACACATCTGTTAGATACCCTAAATGTGGACCACAAACATGACATTTAAAAATAGAAAGAAGTTCGTGTCTATCTTCAGCTTACAGGGTCCACGTTTCGAAAGATATAAGTATGCAACTGGGAAAATAAGGGCATTGTTCAACTTTGCTTTGACTTACTATGCTGGCTTTTTCCAAATTGCCTTTTCCAAATGTTGCATATATTAGTCAAACATGTTTTTTCACATTTTGTGAATCCATGCAGTACTCTGCTACTATGAAGCGCAAACACTGTACCATATTCTACTTTGGAAGCATCCAGAATGTTCCTTCCCGTCTGGGTATATTTGTTTTTCACTTCACACCATTTATTTTCATGCCTCATTTATTTTCAGTATGGAAAAGTTGGTGGATATCAGGGTTATGCCGTCAACCTATTTTATATATATGAAGAGGAAACTAATGAATGATAGTCCTTTTGGCGAAGTCTTTCAGTTATTTAATGATAAATTCGAGGAAGATAACGAACGGGGCGGGGGAATAGCAGATACCTTGACTTTGTCCTACGAGTACTTCAAACCAATTCGTCAAGTAATCATCCATGGTCAAGATACATTCGGTTCTCTTGTATAACACCTTTATCATTCGGATTATTTGGCAGGAAGGAATCTATATTTGTTGCTGTTATATCTTGTCCAAAACAGCTTTAAAGTTAATGAAGATGAAGTAAAAAGCTACCTAATGTATAATTCTTTTTCTGTTATCAGTCTGACTATAAAGATGGCATTAACAGTGTCTCTACTAGTTCTTAAAACCGAACTGATTTTCTTCTATTTCGGCTTCACTTTTCATTTTGTGGAACTGGATTCTAAAGAACGCTTCTCCCAGTATTGATAAGAGTTATCACATTTTAGTTTGGTGGGGTTCATTGTCCCCCTTTTTATGTAATTTTACCAGAATACTAGGCGGACAAAATGCGTAGCGGCATTTTTCCGTTTCTTTACATTTTGACTTTAAATCCTGCCGAGGTTAACTCTGCCTTTCTTCCCTCTGGGATCGATAAAGTACCTGTCAAGAACTAGTGTCGATGTAATCGACTTACTCTTTTCCTTCAGAAAATTGCAAGCCTTAAACCCTTCAACAGACCGCGTCCTGCTCAGGGGTATGTTGTGACATCGGTCACTTGTTCGCCATGGAATCGGATAACCGTCCTTTTTTAATTTCTTTCTGGGACACCGCCTTGAAGAATATTTTTGTCGAATAAATCGACCCCAATACTTTTTTTAAGCCCGGAGCTTATTCTCTCGGCATCTTTTGCCGATCTGTTAAGTTACAGGGACGCAAAAAATCATCACTGGTTGTCAAGCGCTGTCCATACCCCCCCCCCCCCCCCACATACATAATCGATGCGCTTCTTTCAGTATCAAATCCATTTACAAGACTTTGGTTGACCCGAGGTAATAGTAGGAGAAACTTGGCCAAGGTGCTACGAGTAGGACTGAACCCGAGTAAAAAAAAATAGATCACTGGTCCCGTCTTTTGGTGTCTTTTCTGTTTCCCATTCCATTTTGAATATTATGTGTAAAATGATAATCCGTATGTTTCTTCTCTTGTTTTTACTACTTCGGCATCCATAGCATCTATATCGGTGGATTTAAGTATATTCATTCTTTGTATTGCCTTTCCATTTCGTCTATTGTTATTGCTACCCGAGTATCTACATCAGATGGACTATCCATTGCCTTTCCATTTCGTCTATTGTTATTGCTACCCGAGTATCTACATCAGATGGACTATCCATTGCCTTTCCATTTCGTCTATTGTTATTGCTACCCGAGTATCTACATCAGATGGACTATCCATTGCCTTTCCATTTCGTCTATTGTTATTGCTACCCGAGTATCTACATCAGATGGACTATCCAG
>NC_142928.1:139234782-139244782 GCF_046866305.1 Octopus bimaculoides
GAAATGGGGTATATATGGCGATCGACTGGAAGATTGGTAGAACGTCCGATAGAGTGCGTTGCAGTTTCTAGTTACGATCCCATTTTGAACCTTGTTGAAATCATCTTTGACACTACAATAAAGAACCAGGCCATCATCATGTTATCAATTTTGCCCTTTCATTCCAAACAAATTGTGTCCTTCTGCCAATGCTAGACGTAAACATTCCCCTTTCACACACATACACACACACACACGTACACACACACACATGCACATACACATATGCACACGCACTCTTTCTCTCTCTTTCTCTCTCACACACACACACATTTATATACATATTCATATATAATCCGACGATGGCTTAGCTGTCGAAACATCGGAGTCACTGTCAACAACGTTCTTGTTTAAGAATAATACATTTGTACTCTACAAAAGTAATGAGTAACTCATCAGAATAATGTAAAATTGTTTTTATTACAACTGAACATAAAATAAATAAATAAATAAACACACGCACACACATTTATACACGCACACACGACAGATTCCATGGAATTTCCGTCTACGAGATTCCCTCACAAAGCAATAGTGCCGCACTGTGCCGCACAGTGCCACATTATGAGTCTGAACCGGTAGTCACTAGATTCTAAAGCGAACTACTTAAACAGAAAGCCATTGGAGTGCCTTGTACTTCAGATTGAAATTTATCTTTGGTTCGTATTGGAACAGTGAATGACCTTCCAAATTTTTGTACTCTAAAGCGATCTCTGACCATCGAGTTTTTTTTCTTCTTAAAAGTAAGGTGTGGTTGGAGAGAAATTGAGTTGCTATTATTAACAGATTGATGACCATGTACATGGTCTAGGTTAGTGTAACGTAAATAAAGCAACAGGCACAGGCGTGGCTGTATGGGAGGATGTTTGCTTTCCTACCACATGGTTCCCGGGTCAGTCCCACTGCGTCGTACTCTGGGCAAGCGTCCTCTACAATAGCCACGGGCAGACCAAAGCCTTCTGAGTGGATTTAGTAGACGAAAACTAAAAGAAGCCCGTGATATATATATATATATATATATATATATATATATATATATATATATATATATATATATATATATAAATGAGTATATGCATATATACGTACAGGTATGTGCATACCTACGTCTACCAGTATATATAGGTGCATATCTGGGTACAGGACATTGCAAACAAAACGTAGACAAAAAAACAATAATAACCAGAGTACAGAACACACACAGGCCGCATAGAGAACATTTTCCTTCATCAGCTACCCCCATTCTAACACATGCGTTTCGAAGAGCAGGGCAGGACGCATCGTTAAAATGGCTATTCCTATGGATCACAAATTAAATTTGTACACACAAATTAAACTGTACCATGGAGGAATGTAGTGGCGGACAGGAAACAAGACAGGAAAACAAACGGAAAAAAAAACAAGACAGGAAAACAAACAGAAAAGGCTATACGGCCAGACGTGAAAAATTATGTGTATATATATATATATATATATATATATATGAGTGTATGTCATCGTAACTGTATTTATTTTCCATCACCATTTGACGGAAACTGAAAGAAGCTCGTCGTATATGTGTGTGTGTGAAGGTACGTGGTTTAGTGGTTAGGGCTTTCAGCTCACGATCGTAAGGTCGTGAATTCAATTCCCAGCGACGCGTTGTGTCCTTGAGCAAGACACTTTATTTCACGTTGCTCCAGTCCACTCAGCTGGGAAAAGTGAGTAGTACCAGTATTTCAACAAGCCAGCCTTGTCACTCTGTGTCACGCTGAATCTCCCTGAGAACTATGTTAAGAGTACACGTGTCTGTGGTGTGCTCAGCCACTTGCACGTTAATTTCACGAGCAAGCTGTCCTGTTGATCGCATCAACTGGAGACCCTTGTCATCGTAACCGACGGAGTGCTCCTATATATGTATATGTATATATATATATATATATATATATATATATATATATATATATATATATATATATATATGATGAGAAAATAGAAAGGTTATTAATGAATTAAATATATATATATATATATATATATATATATATATATATATATATATATTTGTGTGTGTCTTTTCCCCCCTCACGCCATCACTTGACAACCAATGTTGGTGTGTTTATGTTCCCGTAACACCAGCTCGGCAAAAGAGACTGATAGAATAAGTACTAGGCTTACAGAAAATAAGTCCTGGGGTTGATTTCTTCGATTAAAACACTTTATGACGGTGCTCCAGCATGGACGCAGTCAAGATGACTGCGCAGTCAAAGACGTGTCAAACAATTAAAAAATATAACATAGGTAATACATTGGACTGAAGCGTATTTGATTTATTTTCTGTAATAGTGGTCAACGAGAAGGCGCAATGGCCCAGTGGTTAGGGCAGCGGACACGCGATCGGTGGATGACGGTTTCGATTTCCAGACCGGGCGTTGTGAGTGTTTATCGAGCGAAAACACCTAAGCTCTACGAGGCTCCAGCAAGGGGTGGTGGCGACCCCTGTTGTATTCTTTCGCCTAACTTTCTCTCACTGTTTCTTGAGTAACGCTGCGATGGACTGGCGTCCCGTCCAGCTGCGGGGAACACATACGCCATAGAAACCGGGAAACCGGGTCCATGAACCTGGCTAGGCTTTGAAAGGGCGACGTTTACCTTTTTTTTTTTAATAGTGGTTAACACCGTAACAAATCACAACCGCTTAACACACTCCTGCGTCCTCTACATTGCTCTCCTTCTTCCAATCACAACTTAACTTCTTAAATAGAGAACATAGGGGATCATTTGGTCTTGGATACTTTGCGTATGAAAAAAAAGGACAAGATGCTCTCGACTGAAATTCACTTGATCCTAACTACTACTCTTGTGTAACCATGGTTACTAATGAGCAAAGGCTATCAATTACCTACGGTTTCATCGTTAGTTAGCTATGATTGATTGTTCGATAATTACTTTGTATATTCCGTATCAACTGTTAATTATTATCTACTGTTAGTCATTAATAATGATTATTCATTAGCAAGACATACTTAGTAGGTATAGCTATACAGGAATTTTAGTCACTTAGTCATTTAGTAGCTAACTACTGAATACTAGTGACTACGGATATTCAGACGCTACGCCTACTTACTTACAAATACTAATGCACACCTTCAAATATGACACAATAAATAATATATTATAGCCCCGAGCAGGTCAATGCCTTGTGAATGAGTGTGGTCGACGAAAACTGCATGGAAGCCCGTCTTTTCATGCAGCGGGGTGACTTTATTCGAAGGCTAAAATTATGCAAAGCGCAGCGTGACCAGCGGTGTGTTACAACATCTGATAGTCTGATCAGTCACAACGTGATCACAAGAATATATATATATATATATATATATATATATATATATATATATATATATATACTGTTGTGTCTGGGGAGAGTCATTTTCTTATCGTGCCTTAAAATTTAACACACGCACCGTTAAAATTTCCACTTATTTTTATTTTCCTAAAATTTTCGTTGCGTCTTGCAACCTTTTCAATAGTTTTAACGGTGAGTGTGTTAAATTTTAAGGTACGATAAGAAAATGACTCTCCCCAGGCACAACAGAATATGCTTCAACACACGAAATCACATAAAAAATCTTGCAAACCAAATCCAAAAACGAAATATATATATATATATATATATATATATATATATATATATATATATATATATATACATGCATACATATATATGTTTATATGTATATTTATGTGTGTATGTGTTTACACTTACATACGTACATATGTATATACATACGGAGGGGGAGGTGCTGAAAAGTTCCTGGCTTTAAGGGGGTTTCGCGAATGGCCTGGTTGGAGGTCCAAACTTCCGAGATCATATACAGGGCTCAGAAAAACTGAAGGACCGCTGTAGTGTGTGAATCTGAGCGGGGAATATCTTGAATAAAATTATGATTAACAGATACTCCTGTATTTTGTTTTACCCGAAGTTAGGGAACTTTTCAGTACCCCCTCGTATATATAGTTATTATAGTATACACTATAATGTTTTAAGCTAAAGTATTACTACATTTAGAGTTAAACAACAGTCCCTGGTACTCTACAGTATCCAACGACACTCCGAGACTTAGGAAATATTTCCACTTCCACTCTGTCATTCAAACAACGATTATAGAAAACGTAAAGCCGGCGAGCTGGCAGAAACGTTAGCACGCAGGGCAAAATGCTTAGCGGTATTTCGTCTGCCGTTACGTTCTGAGTTCAAATTCCGCCGAGGTCGACTTTGCCTTTCATCCTTTCGGGGTCGATAAATTAAGTACCAGTTACGCACTGGGGTCGATGTAATCGACTTAATCCCTTTGTCTGTCCTTGTTTGTCCCCTCTATGTTTAGCCCCTTGTGGGCAATAACGAAATAGGTATTTCGCCTGTCTTTACGTTCTGAGTTCAAATTCCGCCGAGATCGACTTTGCCTTTCATCCGTTCGGGGTCGATGAATTAAGTACCAGTTGTGTACTAGAGTGACTCTAATCGACTGGCCCCCGTCCCCAAAATTTCGGGCCTTGTGCCTAGAGTAGAAAAGATTATAGTAAAACGTGGGCTGGTGTACGACTTTAGTGACATTTAGTGAAGCTACGAAGGCGCATAACTCAGTGGTTAGAGCATCGGACTCACAATCATGAGGTAGTGACTTAGATTCCCCCAGCGGGCTATGTGAATTCTTGAGCAAGACACTTTATTTCATATTAGCTTTAGAAATGAGTTGCAAGGTCACTGGTGTCAAGCTGTATCGGCCATTACCTTTCTTTTGGATAACATCGGTGGCGTAGTGCGGGGAGGCTGGTATGCACGGACGACTGCTAGTCTTCCATAAACAACTTTACACGGACTTGTGTCTCGGAGAGGAACTTTCTAGGTGCAATCCCATGGTCATTCATGACCAAAAGGGGTGATGCTAAATTGTAAACATTAATAGAAACTTTTTAAATTGTCATTGTTTAGCTTCTTGTCGGAATAGATTGGACAGATATATATATCCGAAAATGCTCCAGATATGATCAACGCATCTTTTTCGCAGACCCATGCTCTCAGGGTCACATTATCCATGAATCGTTTCCAAAATGGTTGAGTATAAGGTGCAGGCCTGGGTGTGTGGTAAGAAGCTTGCTTCCCAACCACATAGTTTTGGGTTCAGTCCCACTGCGTAGCACCTTGGGCAAGTATCCTCTTCTATAGCCTCGGGCCGACCAAAACCTTGTGAGTGGATTTGGTAGACGGAAACTGAAAGAAGCCCGTTGTGTGTATATATATATATATATATATATATATATATATATATATATATATATATATATATATATGCGTGTGTATGTATATATTTATGCGTGCATCTCTGTTTATCTCCCCACCACTGGTTGACAACTGATGTTGGTGTATTTACGTCCCCGTAATCTAGCTGTTCGGCAAAAGAGATCAATAGAATAAGTACTAGGCTTACAAAGAATAAGTCCTGGGGTTGATTTCTTCGATTCAAATCCATTAAAGGTGGTGCTCCAGCATGGTCGCTGTCAAATGACTGAAGCGAGTAAAAGAATAAAAGAACATGGGAATCGGACTCACCATTCGGACATGACTGAATGGTGAAGAATTTAGCTTTGAGATCACAAGGTACTGAGATCAATATTACTGAGTGACATCTTGGACAAATGTTTTATACTATAGACTCGAACCTATAGTATACTATAAATCTAAGCAAGCACAGAGGTGTGTTGGGTTGGTTGATAGAAATTACGCGAAAGCCCATATCGAAATAGTCAATGGCTACTATAGTTAGTGGAGGCGCAATGGCCCAGTGGTTAGGGCAGCTGATTCGCGGTCATAAGATCGCGGTTTCGATTCCCAGACCGGGCGTTGTGAGTATTTATTGAGCGAAAACACCAACAGCACCACGAGGCTCCGGCAGGGGGATGGTGGCGGACCCTGCTGTACTGTTTCACCACGACTTTCTCTCACTCTTACTTCCTGTTTCTGTTGTGCCTGTAATTCAAAGGGTCAGCCTTGTCACACTGTGTCACGATGAATATCCCCGAGAACTACGTTAAGGGTACACGTGCCTGTGGAGTACTCAGCCACTTGCACGTTAATTTCACGAAGAGGCTGTTCCGTTGATCGGATCAACTGGAACCCTCGACGTCGTAAGCGACGGAGTGCCAACAACAACTATAGTTAGTAAATTGGGGTTAATCAGTAACTGCTTAAATAATTATCTTTTCTACTCTAGGTACAAGGCCCAAGATTTTTGGGGAGGGGTCCAATCGATAAGATCAATACCAGTACGCAACTGGTACTTAATTTATCGACTCCGAAAAGATGAAAGGCAATGTCGACCTCGGTGGAATTTGAACTCGAAACTTAAAGACATGCGAAATACCGTTAAGAATTTCGCCCGGCGTGCTAACGTTCCTGCAAGCTCGCTGCCTTGCTGTCTAAATAAATAAATTCATTAATCCAATTTACATTGAATATTCTTTTATGTATAATTTCTTCAACGAGCTTCCGCATCACTTCCGTCTACTCACACGGCTCTGATCACTACTAAAATAGACTAACTCCTGGTGCTGCGCAGTGAGATTGAACAATAAGTAAAAAATTGCAAAAAAAATTTTTCAGAAATTTCGTAAAAAATCGGATTTAAGCCTTTTGGCAGCTTGGCTGATTTGGGCAAGTTGGTAGGAGGTCAAAAAATAAATAAATGAATAAATAAATAAATAAATAGGTCAATAATTATTTAAAAAAATGTTAGCTGTAAACATTCAGTAAACACATGCATTCAATAGGTACATATATCCATTAACTAAATTTTAATCATTAACTATTAACGACACACTCACGAGCTTCGATTAAGTAATCAATCTTTCAGGTTACATTGCTCTCGAATGGCGTATCAAGTTTCAAACAGGAGGTCATTTCAGGATTCTGACCTGGTGAGACGCATCAGGTTTCTTATCACAGTGAAACAAGCTCGCTCTTCCCATGAATATCAGCTTATTTTTAGCTTAAAGCTTTAGCCACAATCTTTACTCTCACGGTTGGTCGTTCGAACTGCTAGAAACAGCAGCCAACGTTTCTTCATTACACACTTTGTCATCTTATAACATGCAAGAGGGGAGGGGGTTTACCTTGTAAGCCCGTAAAGAGGCCATGTGGTAACGACTGGTGTTTATATTCTGCAATGGCTTAAACAGTAGAAGAGCAAACCTCTCTGAGAATCCTAAACTGCTGAGATAAAAGGAAGAAGTTACCTTTAAACTAGTATCGTGTCTTGAAAGCTAGTTGCTGTTGTTGGCACTCCGTCGCTTACGACGTCGAGGGTTCCAGTTGATCCGATCAACAGAACAGCCTGCTCGTGAAATTAACGTGCAAGTGGCTGAGCACTCCACAGACACGTGTACCCTTAATGTAGTTCTCGGGGATATTCAGCGTGACACAGTGTGACAAGGCGGACCCTTTGAAATACAGGTACAACAGAAACAGGAAGTAGGTGTGAGAGAAAGTTGTGGTGAAAGAGTACAGCAGGGTCCGCCACCATCCCCTGCCGTAGCCTCGTGGAGCTTTTAGGTGCTTTCGCTCAATAAACACTCACAACGCCCGGTCTGGGAACCGAAACCGCGATCCTATGACCGCGAGTTCGCTGCCCTAACCACTGGGCCATTGCGCCTCTGAAAGCTAGTAACACAATAGATCCCTGCAAAAGTATGGCCTTTAGGTTCATTTAAACTAGCTAATGTATTGCATCTATTATCCAAGACCAGGGATAATTTCTTCAACGAGCTTCCGCATCACTTCCGTCTACTCACACGGCTCTGATCACTACTAAAATAGACTAACTCCTGGTGCTGCGCAGTGAGATTGAACACAAAGTGACGTAGCTGCCATGTGAACTTATTAATCACACAGCATGTCTGCAATTGTAGGTCGTCATATTAATCATCGCTCATTTCGATCAACATTGACCTCAGATTAAAAACAATAATATGTGTACCTATTAACAAGCCAACAAATGAAGCGGCCCGTTAGAAACAGCAGCTAAATCACTCTCAACACTCTACAGCTTCGAGAAAGGAAAGAACTCAATGGGATTGTAAACTGCAGTTCTATATATGCTATGTCTGGAAAACAAAAGTTGGCCAGATTGTCAAGGCATGCATGCTTTGATCATAAGTCTGATTGGGCAGGGCTAACCTGTGGCTATTCACAAATTGTCTCTGATCACTTTAGACCAACAAGATAACAAAGCCTTGACGGTTATATGCTTTATCGTTACATATTATTAACCCAACGTGGTAGCTTCCACATAGAGCCGCTCGACTTGCTACAAAAGGCAGTCAAATCTTTCTTAAATCACTTCTAAAGAAAGAAAGAACACATAAGAAAAGAAAGAAAAAAAATACGGCAGATTCACACCAATTGTCTGCTGGATCGAGGCCGACCCAGAATTAAACACCACCACAACCACGACTATGACGACGACGACGATGAACGCCACCACCACCACCAACAACAACAACAACAACTAGCATATTAGGATCAATGGGGTGCTTCTACGCCATCGCACGATCTGTTTGACACAGCGATCAGACATTTCTCCAATCCTACTCGGAAGTCTTAAAATAAAGTTTAGAAAAATACATTGGATAATATAATTCTGAAAAGGAACGGATGGTCACAACTGGAATGCTATATGGGTTTGTTGTTGTTGTTGGCACTCCGTCGCTTACGACGTCGAGGGTTCCAGTCGATCCGATCAACAGAACAGCCTGCTCGTGAAATTAACGTGCAAGTGGCTGAGCACTCCACAGACACGTGTACCCTTAACGTAGTTCTCGGGGATATTCATCGTGACACAGTGTGACAAGGCTGGTCCTTTGAATTACAGATACAACAGAAACAGGAAGAAAGAGTGAGAGAAAGTTGTAGCGAAAGAGTACAGCAGGGTTCGCCACCATCCCCTGCCGGAGCCTCGTGGAGCTTTAGGTGTTTTCGCTCAATAAGCACTCACAACCCCCGGTCTGGGAATCGAAACCACGATCCTATGACCGCGAGTCCGCTGCCCTAACCACTGGGCCATTGCGCCTTCACGCTATATGGGTGACTTAGGATTAAACAACAACAAGACCACTATACCCCCAGAGATTACCAGGTTCAATTCAGCAACAGGGATGCATTATTCAAACTTTCACGGGGCGTCATAACTTCAAATAATAAGAAGTTAAATTTGTGATGAAGTTCTCTTGGGTTCGACTCGGCTGCACGAATCGAACGCAATAGCCTTGAATCGATACAATATATGTAAATAAAATTCCCTTCCATGAAGACCGTGCACTGGATAGCGCTTTTCGGATGGAAAAATATATATGTACCCAGAGTGACGACTTCAATCTAACCCTACCATTTCAAGTTATATCCCGGTGATCGGAAATCGATTTTACACTCACCTCACAAACCGGGGTTACCTGAACCCAGTTTTATATACCCTCGAGCTCGCTGCTTTGACAGATGCTGCTGCTACTACATTCACTGGGATCATCATCATCGACGTCACCAACACCACCACCAACACCGCCGCTACTACTACTACTACTACTACTACTACTACTACTACTACTACTACTACTACCACCATCACCACCACCACCACCACTACTACCACCACCACCACCAACAACAACAACAATACTACTACTACTACTACTACTACTACTACTACTACTACTACTACTACTGCTGCCGCCGCTGCTGCTGCTGCTGCTACTGTTGCTGACGCGAAATTACCTTCCGGGGGTAATTTGAAACCAATTTAATCTTGCTGCCCGCTCACTAAACTGAATTCGAACTCAAGTGTGGCGGGTGGGCGTGATCTGAAAAGGCTGTACTGGTAGGATCACCGACTAACACCTTGGAATTTACTTGGGCAGCAGCAGTAGTAGTAGT
>NC_142928.1:139249782-139284782 GCF_046866305.1 Octopus bimaculoides
ATTAAAAGAATGAAAATTATATATTGGGTTGGCAACTAAGTTCCCGCGTTTTTTTTTAAATTTTGGAATCAATTTTTTTCGAGAATTCTATTTTTGAATCATTTTGGAATCTATTTTTTTTCTAGTTAATTTTAGTTAACTTTTGTTTATTTTCAGATCATTAAAATGGAATGTCAAGTCAAGAAAAACGAGCATTTTCGACACCTTTTTGCTTTTAATCAAGGTTTTAAGGTCGCAAAAGCTGCTCGCGATATTTTTGCTATGTATAGAAGGGGTGCCATAGCTGAAAGAACCGATCGTGATTGGTATACCAAGTTGAAAAATGGAAATTTTGACCTCAAAGACGCACCTGGTTCTGGCCGTCCAGTTGAGTGCGATGAAGAGCGATTAAACTAACTTTTGCACGAAAATTCTCGTTAAACGACAAGGGAACTGGCAGAGAAAATGGAATGCTCCCACACTGCTATAGAGAAGCATCTTCACTCGGTGGGAAAGGTTCAGAAGTATAGAGCATCGGTTCCGCATGCTTTAAATGACAACAACAAAAATTAACGAGCCACAATCTCCGCTGGTTTGCTTGCTCGTCACCGCTCAACTCATGGACACAAGCAACGATTTTTTTTACCGAGTCGTTACTGGCGACGAAAAATGGTGACTGTATATCAATATGAAGCAGCGTAAGGAATGGCTTAGCCCCAGTAAACAAGCAACACCGTGCGCGAAACAAGATCTTCATCCGCTTAAAACGATGTTGTGCGTATGGTGGGACTGGAAAGAGATTATCCATTACGAATTGCTTGAACGGAACCAAACGGTTAACGTGGAACTCTATGTTCAACAGATGGAATGACTCAACACGGCTATTCAAGAGAAAAGGCCTAATCGGCAGCATGAAGTTCTTCTGCTGCACGACAACGGCCGCCCTCATGTCGCCAATATGACCAAGGAAGCCATTCAAATGCATGGCTGGGAAGTGCTACCATACCTGCCGTACTCTTCTGATTTGGCACCCACGGATTTCCACCTCTTTCGATCTCTTTCAAATGCTATGGGTGGAGTTTCGTTCAATACTGATGCAGAATTGAGATCTTGGTTGGACCAATTTTTCGAGTCGATATCGAGTGATTTCTACCAACGAGGTATTGCGAATCTTGTTGAACGTTTAGAAGAAGTTGTAAACAACAAGGGTGAATACATTATTGATGAATTATTTTTTATTTTTTATTAAACCTTTTAAAAAATTTGAATTTAAAAAAATCGGCGGGAACTTAGTTGCCAACCCAATATATATATATATATATATATATATATATATATATAAGGATTTAGATAATCCTATCAGTTGGCGCTATTAAGTTAGACATGGCCTGGACCAATCTTTGATCGAAACATATCTAAGTTTTATATACATATATATATATATATATATATATAAATGAATGTTTTCAGAACGGTGGAACATAGGACAAATTTCCACGAGGTATAATGACAGATCTCTTTACGTTCATAATTCCATTGCCACGGAGACCAATTCTTGTCCTTCATTCTTTCACAATCACTAAAAGAAGGTTTAGTCAGGATTTGAAATTCTATTCAAACGTCTAAACTATTTTGCCTAAAATTAATGACCATATTTCCAAGGAAAAGCGTCATTGATATTGAAATTATCGGATTGAAAATGTATGCCTGGATTTGTATTTGTCTCATATTTAACTGATGTGTAATAATTCCGAACAGAACCTTCTTTTAAGTGTAGTTAAGTATTGTACTTCAAATACTTGGAGGACTCTTTTTTATGTCACCATCTGACGTTCTGTTGTCTTTTTGTCCCAAGTTAACTGTGACAGAGCAGAAGGCAGACCAGCTGTGATCATCTCATCTTTTTACTGATGTGCTGTGCTACTGCATGTATGCAATGTGCCGTTTTTCTTTTTATTTGAAATGTTTGATTTGATAGTGATTTCGCCGGATTTCTTGCTGATCATGCAACCACGTAGAGGGGATCCATTGTTAGGTCAACAAAATTAACCGATGAAGACGGATGAGGGATGTCAGCAACATTAACCGATGAAGACGGATGAAGACAACATAAAAACACCCCAACATCTCTCGTAAAGTTGAATATCTGCATGTCAGCTGCTCGCCTTCTTTCCTCTTAAATATTCATTCGTCGTATTTCGCTTCTGTACTTTTTTTCTTTAGAGCAAGATCAATATGATCGATAGTTCATGGAAGATGTGAAGTTAATTTACTTTTTGTGAATAGAAGAGTGATGGAAACCAATGGCGCCCTCAGCAAGAATTAAACAAATATAGCAACGCATTCAAGCATTTAGTTTCTTCATCTCGCCATTGTGTCATTCTAATTCTATTCACAATAAGAAAGGAAAATAATGATAATATGCTATGGCAAGAGAAAGAGTATGTCCAGAAATTGTGGAAAAATTCTCGATCTGAAATCCATCAACTTTTACTTCCCTGCTTCAATTCTTTTCACCATTAAACCAAATTTGGCCTCCTCCTCATCTGCGTTGCATCACAGATAACTGATAAATTTATGCAATCTTCAACACAGTTCTCTGTTTTATTTTCCCCACCAATTATTCCTTCTCTTTATTTTGTTCACAATTGCTAATCTGCTCCCAAAGCGACAGCACTTTTCTAAATTTCTCACTGTTTGATGAAGAAATATATCCGAAACGTTTGATAATTTATTTTTCATAGAAACTGGACTTGTTGAACTTTTCTATGAACTGTGTTTTTGTATGACAGCTATGACAAGAGCATAGAAAATGGTGTATATTTCTGATGGATGAAGTCCTGATTGTTGCTTATTGTCTTTCTCGCACAGTTAATACCGTTGAGAACGCTATGTTAAAGTTTCCATTTTTCCTTCCAGTGAAATCAATACCTCTCCTCATTAATTGTCAATATGCGAAGGATAAATAATTATTATGTAAGATTTCTGAAATTAATCAAGTGTAATCTAAGTGCATTTATTTCAGTACAAATCAATTTTATTTGAAATATAGCAATTCTCAGTAACACGGGAGTGTTCTACATAATAATCGTAACCAACTCATGGTCTCAGCTCACCAGAAGGAAGCAACAAAAATAATATCGATTTCTTTGGACAATGACCAACATCAATTTCCCAAGAAATTAGTAGTCAATCGAATTGATCATTATAACTATTATATAAATGGCACTGGTATTAATTTAAACAAGTTATGATCAACATAGAGCGAAGACATCGGTAGTGGTCTACGTCGACCAAATTTATTCAGGGAAATTCACGAGTTCGTTTAGCGCAGTGGGGGTCCATATAAACCTCGGGGGTTCATATGAACCTTGGGGGTCGATATAGACTTTGCTTTTAAAAATTTTGCGCAATAAATTGGTAACACTTTTACAATGCACAAAATATTTTAACAATTGTTCATACAATTCATAATATTTGAATTATAAAAATATTTCTTAAACATCAAATAGCCGTAGGAATCCACCCGAGTAAAATAGAAATCAAAGTGGTCTATAGGTAAAAAATGGTTGAGAACCACTCGTTTAGCGTAATTAGAAGAAGAATCTGACCGTTCGAGACTAACCTTTGGGCCTGAGAAGTAGAAAGTATTTCCATTTTTCTCTTTCAAACAGCAAATCAATCTCGAAATGTTACGTTCTTATTTATTCTACGTCACAATAACTTATCCAACCTCATGAACTTAGGTTATAAGTCATAGAGGAGCAAACAGTAAACCATTCCTAATGAATTTGTAAGCTGAAAATAGAAATTAGTGTGGATGGTACTCTGCTTCTATGAAATACAACACGATTTTTGTCTTTGGGCAGCAGCTGTTATTTCTTATTTGCTTATCCCTAGAAAGTATGAAAGATGGCTGATATTTCCTTCAAAATTTGCTTTTCTCAAACTTGTCTCCACTTGAACAGCTAGAAAGAAATTGAACTGTTGAGCTTTCTATCCCTGCTCTTATAATTCCAGCTGTGTCACCAGAACGCTAATGATGTTATTAAAACTTTTAAAAATTTCTCGAAAGTTCTAGAAAATTCTACTTCAGCAACTCAGCGCAGAATTTATCTGAAATGTAATGGAAAAGTAGATCAGTTTCAAAACAGTGATGTCCAGGTCATAAAAGCAAAGTTTTGTAGGGAATAGTAGTCATTTCCTTTGATTTCTAGCTAGAAGGAAATAGGAAAAAACACTTGCTAACCGATGACAAAAAAAAAAAGATTAAATAAATAAAAATAAAAGTTTTGTTATAGAGTGTAATATTAGTACAAGACCTGGAATTTTGGAGAAACGGAGGAGTCGGTTATATCTATCTCAGTTCTATATCAAATCCAGAAGGGTGAAAAATAATATTGAACTCAGCACGATTTGAACGTAAAGTACTGTATAATATTTAAAAATGGTAATTTCTTCAAACTTTTCTAAAAATAATTATTATTTCTTCATTAAAAAAAGATGCCGATTCCAGTAACTACGGCGGCAAAGTGGCAGAATTGTTAGTATTCCGGAAAAACTGCTTAACTGCATTTTATCCGATTTTATGTTCTGAGTTCAAATGCTACCGAGGGCGACTTTTATTCTTCCGAGGTCGATAAAATAGATACCAGTTGGACACTAGTATCTTACATCATCTCCCGAAATTGCTGGCCCTGTGCCAAAATTTGAAACCAATATTGATTCCAGAAAGGAAGATTCGTCATATAATAAATTGAATAATAAATATTATCTCATCAATACCAAGTAATATTATGATAGTTCGATCTACAATCGATTTGAGAGTCTTAGCGCCGATTGCAACAGGACAGTGTATATTTACTTTTAGTCACATGGCGCTTTTATTAACAATGTACAGGAAAGTAAATTATTTTGTATTTAATAACAAGAATTATACTTGATGTAAGACATCCAATTTTCTTACACACTAGAACATTCTCACTCACATGTATGTATACAAGCTAAAAGTAGATATCAGAGAGACCTTGTTATCCCAAGTTGAAACTGCAGCAGTTAAAAGATGTTGAAGCGCTATTTTGACGGAGACTAAAATTATTGTATTGTTGAAAAACGTTCTAAAGCTTCAGCAGGTATCTGAAGATTACAAGCGTTTCATCCCTTAGCTTGTACGCTTCTTCCCTGAGCAGAATAGAAAGGATTGAATTAGTTTTTGCCTATTGAGGGCTTCTATCTGCTGTCTATTCTCAACTACGGCCATCTTGAGCTGTTTTAACTGCTTAAAATGCCTTTCCAATGGCCTTTTTTTTAGTTGTTCCTAATCAACATTCTGATGGTTGCTGGTAAATCGCGGCAACTGACTTCAATGATGAATGAGGTTACATACTGTCTTTTGACAAGAGTTTCATCAAGTTAATCCTCATTGTTGGCTTCTTTAATTCATCCAGTTCAGCACTGTAAGTTCAGGCATGCTGATCATTTTTCTGCTACTGGATAGAACTATGTGTGATCAGAGCGATATTCCTGACACCTGTCAAAAACACGAGTCTACCCTCCAAGTTCACTTACATTTACATGCCAGGAGTTTAAGGCAAAATATTAAACGGATTCCAGAGTCACTCTTTCCTTAGAAGGCCTATCTTCCTTAAGGAATCTGATACTTTTGGATGGTAATACTGGTTCCTTGACGGCCTGAACTCCTTGCAGTTTCGTTCACTTGGCAGTTTCTGTAAGGACCTTATCGAGCCTCTACTTGTCTCGGCCTTCTTCTTGTGCTCAAGGGTATCTAACCGGAATGTGGTTCATGGTACAATGAGCTGTTCGATACTGCTCACAGGATGGGTCTTCTTTGATCCAGACAAGCCGTCCTACTGTATCCTGGCGAGCAGTCTCTGCCAGAATACAATAGGACAGTATAATTAGTACAATATAATTGTGGTGTTCCTGTATTGAACCTTAGACCTTCTACACTATGGGCCTTCTCTTGCCTTTGCCATTAGCGTGTCACGTCCCCCTCTTGCTGCTATAGTTCTTAAGTCATGGGCATCCTTGATAGAATACCTTTATAATCACTCTTTTCTTCTTGTACTTTTCAGATTCCTTCCCAGCTTGCCAGTGTTTACAGACAGACAGACAGACACACACACACACACACACACACACACACACACACACACACAAACACACAGATACAATGCCATCCATTGAGGAGTTAAACTCAATGAAGAAAAACCCACTAGTTAGGGTCACAGTGAAGTCGTGGAGAGCAGCGTGGTGGATGTGAAGTTGGGCGTGTTGATCTTTATTCGGCGAAACTACACGACACAATCTGGGTGGAAGAGCCTCTTCAGCCAAAAGTCAGTCTAGGGTTACCAATCCAATTCGTAGAGTACTGCCAGTTGATACAACACGCGATTCATCAATTCACTTTAGTTGCTTAAAGCCACCATGGAGTTCTAAACCTCATAGTGTCACCAACTGAAGTTAGATGAAGAGAAGAGAATATATAAATTTATAACAGAAGAAGATGGAATGAACAGGCTTTAATCCAAATTACAATTGTTTCTGTGCATTAATAATAGTTTTTGGCTGCAGAATTTTCTATATTATGCATATTATTATATAGGTATTATATTAATATGATTTAGCAATAGCTGTGTACTCGCACGTTATCAGGTGAGCAGCTTAGGTGCAGAGTGGTCGAATGGTTGAGAAGTCCACTTTTCAATCACCCGGTTAGTTTTCGTTCATACTGAGGAATATCTTGAATAAGCATCGTATACTATGATCTCGAGCCAACCCATGGTTTGCGATTGAAATCGAGTAGACCTGTGATTGAAAGGCTCAGGCTTGTCATTTAGTTTCGTATTGATTTTAGTTTGATAGATTGAGAGCTACTTTAAGGACACCAATGTCCGAGGAATACTCAGGCAGTTATACACTAATATAAAAGAAAGCTCTACAATTCGGTTGAACAACAGAAAACTCTCTCTCTCTTCTCTCCTTCCTCACCTCTCTTTCTCATCCCTTCCCCCAGATGCACACATGCATTTAAAAGTTTTGTTAAAAGATTTCTTCGCAAGTTGCAATTTCTTCTGTTCGAATTACCTTGTAAAATTCGTGTTCGAAAAGCTGAAAACAGAGAAAAGCGCTTATACAAAAACTTCCTTGCATCAGGTCAGATTTTATCTACTTTTTAAAAGTTATTTTATATTATTAATGATTTCTTTTAGTTGAAGGAAAAAAAATCTTTCTTTCAAATATATATGTGTATCTGTTTGGTTACATACATTTGTGTGTGTGTGTGTGTTTGAGCGTGTATGCAGGTGTGTGTGTGTATGTGTTTAAACATTCGTAGTAGACATGCAGTCATCAAATTTACTTATTTCTCCGTAGATTAAATAACTGATGAACAGGCATTTTACATATGTATACACACACGCGCACACACACACACACACACACACACACATATATATATATGCATGTATGTAGTATGTATGTATGTATGTATGCATGTATGCATATGTATGTGTGTGGATTTGTATATGTGTATGCATGTATGTGTTTGAATATGTTTGCCTATATGCATATGTATATATATGCATGTACGTGTGTACGTATGTATGTATGTATGTATGTATGTATGTACGTACGTATTATATATGTATGTATGTATGTATGTATGTATATATATAAGAGATTTTAATGTCATTTTGCGACAACCACCAAATAACGTTAAGCAATGAATCATGCAAGGTTTTCGAATTTTTTGTTTTCTTCCTATAAGAATATAATATTGGAAGCGTCAAGTATTATTAAAATTAGTTTTTTATGGGGTTAGTCTGACCTAACCATTTTGAAGGTTTATTTACAACAATGATATCACATTTTGCTGAAGTTTCTCGCCTCTTAAAATTATGTAGCTGAAGATTTTGTCCCAGAGTAGTGATAAAATGTTTGTTTTCTATTTCTAATCTTCGCACAATGATTTAATACTCGTCATGGAGATCTAGGAACCGAACTTGAACATATACAGGGAACTTCAAGATGTACTGCACCCTCTTATCTAGAGCCTTTGCCATGACCTTCACATTAACTGGGACTTTATTCACATTCCGAACAAACTGGCTATTAAATGTTTGTAAGTTTATAGGAAATGTCAATATCATTGAAAAATGTAAGGTTCAAGCGTGCCCGTGTGGTTAAAAAGCTCGCTTTGCAACCACGTGGTTTTAGGGTTCAGTTCCATTGCGAGGCACCTTGGGACAATATCTTCTAAAATCCCACCACAACCACAACCACAACCTTACAATCATTGGCGCAGCACTCTAGCCACTAAGCCAATCACATCATATAAATATATATATTCATGTGTGTGTGTGTGTGTGTGTGTGTGTGTGTGTGTGTGTCTTTATGTCTGCGTTTGTCTCCTATTCACTGCTTGAACTTAGCAAAACAGAATGATAGACGTTTTTTGTCAGACAAATAAATAAATAAAGAAAGAAAGAAAGAAAGAAAGAAAGAAAGAACGAAAGAAAGAGAGAAGAACTGGATTACATCTATACGACGTAATCTTCAAGGCGGTGCTGAAGCATGGCCGCAGTCCAATGATTGAAACAAAAAAATAAAAATAAAAGAAATATGGGAAAAGTAAATAAAGTGGAACTTAATTTGTAATCAGATTCAGAATGAAACAGGTTTTGTTTAAACGTTTTGGTGTAGCAAATAATCGTTGACGGAAACGAAGATTTAGGACAGTGGTTTCCAAAGTGGGTGGTACTGCCCTACATGGAGGAGGTGGAAAGATCCGGTGGGGAGGGCTTTGAAAAATAAATTGGGGCGAGAATAGAGTGGTTAAAAGGGGGGTGATGGATGTATAAGCAAACAAAATAATGAGTTAATTAGGTTAAATTTTATCTGTGTAATATAGTTGTTTTGAATTTGCTGTAGAAAGTAATCTATGTTTGTGGTGGTGAGTGGGAGTGGGCGCTAGGAATGTGGCCCGGGTGCCAAAGGGGTGGTAGCCCTAAAATGTTTGGGAACAACTGATTTAGAAGATAACACTTCATTTAATGGTTCTGATCAGTGGTTCCCAAACTGGGGGGGGGGTGCAGTGGAAAGATCGGGGTGGGGTGGGGTGAAGAAATTTGGGGTGATAATAGTGTGGTCAAAGGGTGGGGTGATGGATGTATAACGAGTAAAGAACCCCTTTGGTCATAAATAACTATGGGATTTCACCTAGAAAGTTCCCCTCTGAGGCACAAGTCTGGGCAAGGTTGTTTATGGAAGACCAGCAGTCACCCATGCATATTAGCCTCCTCTCTTCACGCCATTGATGGTATCCAAGGGGAAGGAATAGGCTGATACAGCTTGGCACCAGTGACGTCGCAACTCATTTCTACAGCTGAGTGAACTGAATCAATGTCAAATAAAGTGTCTTGCTCAAGAACTCAGCATACGCCCTGGTCCGGGACACCGAACTCACAATTTCACGACTGTAAATCCGATGCTCTAACCACTGAGCCATTCTCCTTGACTATGTGTGTGTGTGTGTGTGTGTGTGTGTGTGTGTGTGTGTGTCTTGGCACTCCGTCGCTTACGACGTCGAGGGTTCCAGTTGATCCGATCAACGGAACAGCCTGCTCGTGAAATTAACGTGCAAGTGGCTGAGCATTCCACAAACACGTGTACCCTTAACGCAGTTCTCGGGGATATTCAGCGTGACACAAGGCTGACCCTTTGAATTACAGGCACAACAGAAACAGGAAGTAAGAGAAAGTTGTGGTGAAAGAGTACAGCAGTGTTCGCCACCATCCCCTGCCGGAGCCTCGCGGAGCTTTAGGTGTTTTCGCTCAATAAACACTCACAACGCCCGATCTGGGAATCGGAACCCCGATCATATGACCGCGAGTCCGCTGCCCTAACCACTGGGCCATTGCGCCTCCTCTCCTTCACTATGATGGATGTAAAAGCAACAAAATAATGGGTTGATAAGGTTCAGTTTTATTTGTGAAATACAGTTGTTTTGAATTTGCTTCAGAAAGAGATCTACGTTTGTGGTGGTGAGTAGGAGGGGATACTAGGAAGGTGGCTCGAGTGCTAAGAGGGTGGCAGCTCGAAAAATTTTGGGAACAAGAAGATAGCAATTCATTTAATGGTTCTGATCAGTGGTTACCAACTTTTTCACTACTAAGAAACCCTTTCATGTATATGTATATCCCATGAACCTCTAGCTTTTCATAGAATTTCTCAACCCTTTTTTTTTTACCTATGGATCCCTTTGATTCCTTTTCTACTCCGATGTACCCTCGTAGCTAATCAATGTTTGAAAAAGATCATGTATTGTTATGATTAAACATTATTAGGAAGTATATGAAAAAATTATAAAAATATTTTGTGTATTGTAGAAATATAACCAATTTATTGCAAATGAATTTTAGCAATAAAGTCTTATATGGAACCCCCCTCTCCCACTCGCCAAGGGCCATAGGGACCTCAGTTCAGAACCACTGGTTTAACCACTCAATAAACCGATTACTAGGGCTATGGTAGAATCCACTGGCCCAAACTGCCGTGGAGCTGAACCCAAATCCACTTAGTTGGAAAGCGAACTTTTTAACTACACAGCCACGACTTTACCTAATATTTTTCAATGATATTGGTATTAACCAGTTGTTAATTATCAATAAACTCGTTTTCTAAGTTTCATCTTTCAATTAAAACCCACATGTAATTGAATAAAAAAAAATGGTAGCGAATAACGATAGGATGCAACAGTTCACTACTAGATTTATCCCTCTTTACGGCTGATGGTTTACGGTCTTACTATTGACTAGTTGACGCTGCTGCACTCATTTTATGCTGACCGAGCACTCTCTCAGCCTTTATCGTTTATCTTTAACTTGTTCAAGTCACCGGAGTGCGGCCATGCAGGGGCACCGCTTTGAAAAGTTTAGTCGAACAAATCGACCCCGGGATTTGTTTTTGTTTAAAGCCTGGTACTTATTTTATGAGGTCTTTTTGCCGAACCGCTAAGTTAGGAGACGTAAAGTGACCAACTCTGGTTGTCAAGTGGTGGTGGTGGTGGTGGGAACAAATGCAAATAGTAAGGCACATACGTACATACACACATTAATATATACACGAGGGGCTCCACACAGTTTCCGTTTCCGGAATTCACTCACAAAACATTGGTCGGCCCTGGTCCATAATAGAGGGCACCTAAGGAGCGGTGGAGTGGAACTGAACCCAAAAGCACGTCGTTACAAGACGAGCTGCTTAACTAGATATCCTGCTGCACCTATAGTCTTAACAATAACTTTATATCAGCTGAATGAACTGGAGCAACATGAAGTAAAGTGCCTTGCTCAAGAACACGCCGTTCATCCGGGATAGGAATCAAACCCACGACCGAATGATCGAGGGCCCAGATGTCTAACCACTGAATTTCTTGTTTCTTCATGCAACCGAATAGTTACAACTGCAGTTTTACATTTTAAACGTCAGCCTTTTAAAATGTTGACTACAGCTCACGGGCCCTGGGCTGGGAACCACTGGCATTGGTGGTGGGTGCTTCACACAATAGAAGATAAAGGTCAACAACATCAGTCTTTAAAAAGTTTGCCCCCAGCTCACGGACCCCATGTTGAAGACCTCTGGCTTAGATCGTTGGAGCTTCACTATTTCTGTGGAGGAAGGTCAACAACTTTAACCTTTCCGTGGGCTTCTGAGACTGGTGAGAGAAAGAGAGGAAATTATGGCCCTTTAGGTTACGGCAGCAGGAAACAGAGGATTATGATATCGAAATACCCTCACACGAGACACTTAATCTGAATATTTGCAACAGTAAAGCAATATTTAGAAAGAAGCAAACGAGAGAAATAAATTTTATGCTAAAACCAGTCACTTGTAACAATAAATAAATAAATAAAATAAAAACATGAATTTATAAATTATATTTTGGCTGATAAGAATTTTTAAGCTTTGTAAAAAAAATTTTTATAACGTTTCCCTTTTTAAAATTAAAACTACGAAGTCAAAATAAAATTAAGGGTAAATTAAAAACAGACAAAATAGAAGAAAAAAACGGGGAGATAATAAATAAATAGGTATATATATATATATATATATATATATTTATATATTACATTTTGTTTTCGCTTTTCATTGTATTTGACTTAAAGCCATAGATTGCTACAAAACATCTTTTATGAAAGAGAATATTGTGACTTGAAATCAATAAGCCTGTCTGTACATGGACCGAGTTTTCTGTGCATATATTTATGTCTATTGATAAAATTTAATCAATACAATTGTACCAAAGAAAATAATATTCATTTACAAAGTAAATATTGTTCGTGGTTTGTATGTTACATTGATAACTGAAATGAGAAAACATACTTTTCTACGTTATGAAGAACACAAAAGCAACTAACATCAAATGCATTATTCATGAAGTTTAATTTCTAAGAACCAGATTTTGTGTACAAATAAAGCTGAACCTAATCAAATTTGTTAGTTGTTCTCCATGGTGTGTGTGTGTGTGTGCGTGCGTGCGTGCGTGCGTGCGTGCGTGCGTGCGTGCGTGCGTGCGTGCGTGCGTGCGTGCGTGCGTGCGTGCATGCATCTGCCTACGACAGCGTTGATGAGATTCGAATGATACGTCAAAGTTAACGAGATTAAATATTTTAAAAGAAACAACAGGTATTATTAAGTTTGACTGGAAACTTTTTATTTGTGAATTTGGAATTGTACTTTTAAATTTCCTAAAAGAACTGTGACACGTAGAATATGAATTGGAAGAATAAGTAAAGTTACATTTGCTTGGAACAAACTCTGTATCCAAAATAGAGATTTTTTTTGTTGCTATGGCATATGCATAATTAATTAAATTGTTCCTTTATGCTGAATAAGATTTATGAGTAATATTGGGTTCAAATTTCGGCACAAAGCCAGTAATTTTGGGGGAGGAGCGGTCATTTACATCGAGCCCAGGGATCAACTGGTACTTATTTTATCGTCCCCAAAAGGAGGAAAGGCAATGTCGACCACGGCGGAATTTGAACTCAGAACCTGAAGACGGACGAAGTGCTGTTTAGCATTTTGCCCGATGCGGTAATGGTTCTACCAACTCACCACCTTAGAATTATAAGTAATATGTGTAAACTGCATAGGCAGCAAGCTGGTAAAACGGTTAGCACGTCGGATAAAATTCTTAAAAACATTTCGTCCGTCTTTACGTTCTAAGTTCAACATCCGCCGATGTCGATTTTGCCTTTCATCCTCTCGGAGCCGATAAAATATGTACAAATTGATCATTGGGGTCGATATAATCGACTTATACATTCCCCCGAAATTGCTGACTGTATGCCAACATTTCAAGTCAATATACATGAACTGTAAGGCGGCGAACTGGCAGAATCGTTTGCACGACGGGTAAGGTGATTAACGGCATTTCTTCCGACTTCACTTCCAGAGTTCAAATGCCGACGGAGTCGATTTTCCTTTCATTTTTCTGTCGATAAAATAAGTACAAATTGAGTACTGGAGTCTATATAATCAACTTAAGCCCTCCTCTAAAATTGCTGGCCTTGTGCCTAAATTTGAAATCAATATGTGTGAGCTATTTTGTACAACTACCGGTATTTGGATGTAGCTTCAATTGGTTTGAGGTGACTCGAAATGCATCCATGCTTCTTGAGCAACACTAGCCAGCAAGGGCTGTTAGCCGACGATCAGACTCCGTACTACCACCTGGTCCTTGGCTGGGTATTTTAGCGGAATCTACTACGTTGCGCATGGCTCAGTGAAGCCGCATGTCTCAGTGGTTAGAACATCGGGTTCACAGTCATGAGGTAGTGAGTTCGATTCTTGGACCGGGTCGTGATTTTAAGCAAGACACTTTATTTTTCACTTTTCTCCAGTTCACTCAGTTGTAGAAATGAGCTGCAACATCACTGGTGCCAAAATGCATCAGCCTTTGCCTTTTCTTTGGATAACATTTGTGGCGCAGAGAGGAGAGGCTGGTATGCACGGACGACTGTTGGTCTTCCATAAACAACTTTGTCCACACTTGCGCCTCGGAGGGTAACTTTTTAGGTGCAATCCCATGGTTATTCATGACCGAAGGGGGTCTTTACCTTTTTACCCTATGATGTTGCATGTATTTAGAGTAGGTCTGCAGTTTTAGACTAGAATGATACCTCGATGATCGTAACGAGACGATTTGAAGTTGCTGTTTAGAGGCAAACTATTTACCACACTTGATTGAACATTCAGCCTGTTTAATTGACAGTACTATATAGCATTGCAGGCAAAAACGTGCGCGCATTCGGAAATATAGATATACGGAGAGAAAGAATGAGAGAGAGATGGAAAGATACATTACAATTTATTAATTGAACACGATTGACATAAACACTTACAGTCTCCTTATACACATAGAGGTATTGCTCATAGATATAAATGAAAGAGAGGGGAGGGAGGAAGAGGGAGGAAGAGGGAGTAGAGAGGGGGAAAGGGGAGGGAGGAAGAGGGAGGAAGAGGGAGTAGAGAGGGGGAAAGGGGAGGGACAGATGGAAAGAACGAAACATTAAAACGTATGATGTCAAATAAGTCAGCATCAAATGAGCGACGCCAAATAAGCGGCGCCAAAATGGCCACGCCAAAACGTCTCATATCCCACAATGATATATTGCTTTCTACTACAGCAATTCATGAGTCATGCTTTCTTTCTGCCTTCTTCCCTTCTTTCTCACCAGTTCCATGGGCCCTCATAAATATGATAGCCGCTGTCTTTTCATCAACGGTATTGTTTCGAGTTTTTGTTGTATACATTGGAGATGAAGCTGTGTAATTATTTTATGTGAACATATAGGTGCAGATATGAATGTGTAGTTGAGACATTCGCTTAAAAGCATGTAGTTTCAGGTTAAGTCCAATAGTACAACATTTCTAGTGTAGCCCATGGATGAGCAATGCCTTATGAGTGAAGTTGGTACAGGGAAACAGTATGGAAAACTATCGTGAGTGCATATATATATATATATATATATATATATATATATAAACATAATTAAGGGATCAGCAACAGTTGCTTCACCACATACCGAAGTTCAGAAATAGCAGCTAAAATGCTGAGACTCCAACAGATAGCATTACTTGTAACTCACAAGAAAAAACAACGAAAACTAACCAGTCGAAGTTAATCATAGACGCGTTTCTGCCTTAGGGGCGATATACACTCCATTTCCTCATCAGTATGATATTCTAGTTGCAAATTCGACGGTGCTAGCAATTGTGCATGCATGACCGAGTGAACATCATGCATCGGCACAACTCGAAAACACCTCCGAACTTACATAGGCCAGCCAGTCCATTATCCCTCCTCAAGAAATTACCATGTGCGTCACAAGCAATACCGCAGAAAATCTGCGGTTTACTATCAGGGAGTGAATAATTATTACACTTAAAAGGGTAAAGGTTTATCAATTTATTAATTTATTAATAAATTAACAATTAATAAATTAATAAATTGATAAACCTTTACCCTTTTAAGTGTAATAATTATATATATATATATATATATATATATATATATATCCAAAAAGTGGAACAAGAACGCAACAGACGACGATAAAACATCCGGACAGATGGACGATACAAAGACGGACAGGAAAAAACAAGGACGAGTCATTCGTGGCCTTCTCTCCTCGGTCAAGTTTCCAGATTATCCTTACAGTTTCAGACGGTTACACTTGAGACTGTTCAAATCTGGCTGGCCTCCAAAAATCTAAGCTAAGAGCATTAAATATTTTGGGAGAAAGCAAAACGAGTGTGTACGATAACAAAGACAGAGAAAAAAATAACGAAGAAAATACAAAAAGAAACGGAGAAACTGTTACCCGATTATAAATACAAACGACTAATAGAGAGAGATGCAGTTAAGCTGGTGTGTGTAGAATGAAAGTCTTGAGGCAGGAACCTAGGAGATGAACATAAGAGATGAAAGTCATGAGACAGGAATATAAGAGATGATTTGCGTCCAGCAGTCGAGCCAAGAAAGATCATGCTTGGCCGAACACTGATATCCAAAATTAGGGAATGGAGTAGATAAATATCTTCCTACACCTTGATCGCTGGATCTTACCTTAACACACACACAGGCCACACACACATACATACACACGCGCGCAAGCAACACACACACACACACACATACACAGAAACACGTGTGTATGTCTGTATGTATAGCTACTAACGCTGAGATCTGCACTCGTGGTCGGCTTCACTCGGGTTCACACTCGCGGCTTCCATTGTCCCTCCACCACTTGACGTTAGATGACGAGTTTGGATTTGTGTGCGACTTCATAGCTTAGCCGATCGACAAAAGACATCGATAGAATAAGTACCACAATTAAAAAGAATGTGTATTGGTGTCGTAATATTCAATATTAAACCCCTGAAAGCGGCGCCCCAGGATGGTCGCAGTCCAGTGACTGAAACAAGCAACAGAATAAAAGAATATGGACGTGGAATATTCCTGTACTTAAGTTATTTGAATGAAAGTGTGTAGCATAGTACTGAAGGTGTTACGCTCGCTACTGCAGGATCACGGTTTCGATTCCTGATTTGTGCAAGGCGTTGTAACCTTGAGCAAAACACTTCATTTCACGTTGCACCAGTTCATTCAGCCTGTAAATGAGTAACACTGTGACGGACAGGTGTCCTGTTCGGAAGGAATCTTGTACTTTCAGTTACTTGTCTCCTATGGAAACTGGATATCTGGTTCTATGAGTCCAAGAACTCGGGACAGTAATGTCCAAGAGTTGATGATGATGATGATGATGATGATGATGATGGTGGTGGTGGTGGTGGTGATGATGAGTTATTTCGCATCTGTAAAGATCTATAAAAACTGTGTATTCATTTATGTGCATATAGAAAACAGTTATTCAGGCCTCTGTGGGTCGGGGCGAGCTAGCAGAAACGTTAAACACATCGGACAAAATGCTTAACGGTCTTTCATCCAATCTATAGCCCTAGGCTGGTTCTTTTTCTTTTATTGGACCTGTAAAGAGGGAAAACAAAGTTAACCTCAGCAGGCTTTGAACCGAAAACGCAGAGAGGTGGAGCTGCGAGGAATTTTATCAAATCGTTTATATATTTGAATATGTCTTTAAATAGAATATTTTAAACAGTTTCGAATTCATCTGCTTTTAATTACAAAGAAATATAGGCGAGTTCTGTGGAATAAGTTATTTGATTTATGATATACTTATAAGGTACTTTGAAAAGAAATATCTCATTTCTTCCTATGGAGTCTTGCCTTTTTTGACACAAAAATAAAATCCTAGGAGGAAACTAGAGTCTAGAATGTTAATAATTTTACATCCTTACATGAGTGATATTTATTAATTTGCAGATACTAGTATTAGTTATCGATTAATTTATCAAAAAGTATTTATTTCGTATATGAAAACATTTGTGAAATTTTAAACACTGCTCTTTATTACATTCTCATTTAAAATGGCTTTATTGACATATTTTCAATTAAGTTGTATTTCTCGCAATGTTATAAATAGTAGAACAAATTAAGGCTTACCAATGCCAAGTTCCTGAATGCAATAATAAAAAATAACAATAATGATAATAATAATGAAATTTTTTTATATATGTTAGTTGCTAAGGTGAGATCATATAAAGACTATTAGTTTTGAAACCTGTTTTATTTTATTTTCTTTCAGGAAATGAAAATTTAAAGTTCTTTATCAGAATTACTGACAGGTGTCTGAGCATAACGGAAAACTATATCATTATGGTATTTTTTTCCTTCTGTTACATTCTTTACAATTCTTCAATAAAACAAAATTGTTGGTGTCTACTCTAAGGTACTTTTGAAAGTTGTACAATTATAACTTGATAAAGTCACATGTTTTACTGTAGAAAACTTTGCTTTAGTGTACTACTCTATAAACAGAGTGAATGATCAGAGATTAAGCAGCTCCCTGCACTTCCTGGTCACAATTGTGACTTTTAATTAAATGACGAAATGCACAGTAATTATGTTTATACTGGCACAGTCGTGGCTGTGTGCATAAAAAGCTTGGCTCCCAACCGTGTATTCTTGGGTACAGTCTCGCTGCGGGTCACCTTGGGGCAAGCGTCTTGCACTGTTGCCCTGGACCGACAAAGCCCTTGTGAATGAATTCTGTAGATAGAAGCTGAAAGAAGTTCGACGTTTATTTATACATATATATATATATATATATATATATATATATATATATATATATATATATATATATATATATATATATATATATATATGAAATAATTGAGATTCAGTTGAATTAGGTACTTACGTTGAGGCACCAGGTCAGTGCGGCATTATCCGTACCACTCAAAGTAAGATGATCAAAATCAAAATAAGCAACAGGATACCAAGATGTGATGCAGTACGACCGTTTAAAGTGACTCCATTTAATTCAACAATGCAATCATTGCATCAATTTAAATGCAGGCTATCCTCAGCTGTATAAAGAAATAGAATTTTTTAATCAGTTAGACACATTAATATAATTTTACTTAAATTCTCTAATAGAGCAAGAAGAGGGAGAAAGTCCATGTTGCTACTAATGTGACTCAGAATATACTACATTTCTAAGAACGGTATAAAGTTTGTTAGGGTCATAGCTTATAAATGATTGTGGTTCACTTTTAATTTATTAGTCTTCTTTTTTTGTCAGCTACCAAATCTAAGGTTAGAGGATAGTGTGTTTTTAGAATGGATAGACAGAGTGAGTTGGCAGTTTATAGTTGGGTATAGTCATAAATATTGTCAGGGTTTTAGAAAATGCATAAGTAATTGTCTATAAAGGAGGCTGGGTAGGGAAGACCTTAAATCAAGATGTTAATTACCAGTTAAAGGGGCAAGACGCTAATAAAGCCTATGATGTTAATACAGAAGAAAATATCATGGGGTACAATGGATGATTGTATATAAACAATATTGTTAAGTTGTATGAAGATAAAAGTTAAGATTACTAAAAATTATTTTATAACCACAATAGATAAACTGTATATATATACCAATTTTCAATACTAGAAAGGAAAGATTACATAGAATTAGTTTAGTATCCATACCTGTACTTAATTATATACTTATAAGGTGGTTTCTGCAAAGATTGATCTGGGTATTTACTTATGGAATACTGGGGTGATAAATCATGCTATCTTTATATTAGTTATAATGACTGAAACAAATTCTATTTATTTATGCAGCTGAGGATAGCCCTGCTTTTAAATTGATGTCATGATTGCATTGTTGAATTAAATGGAGTCGCTTGAAACGGTCGTACTGCATCACCTCCTGATATCCTGTTGCTTATTTTGATTATATATATATATATATATATATATATATATATATATATATATATATATATATATACATATGCATATATGTGTTTGTGGGTGTATATGTATGTATATGTCTGTGGAGAGGTGTCTTTGTGTTTGCAACCAGTGTTGGATTTGTTTACGTACCATAAACTAGCTGTTCGATAAAAGAAACCGATAAAATAATTACCACGTTTTAAACGAAGTAAGTATTAGGTTCGAGACTTTTTGACTAAACTCTTCAAGGCGGTGCCACATCATGGCCGCAGTTTAATGACTGAAGCAAATAGAAGAAAAATGATAAAAGATATAATTGACAATCTAATAATTGTATAGGAGAAGGCGGTGAGCTGGCAGAAACGTTGGCACGCCGGGCGAAATGCTTAGCGCTATTTCGTCTGCCGTTACGTTCTGAGTTTAAATTCCGCCGAGGTCGACTTTGCCTTTCATCCTTTCGGGGTCGATAAATTAAGTACCAGTTACGCACTGGAATCGATGTAATCGACTTAATCCCTTTGTCTCTCCTTGTTTGTCCCCTCTATGTTTAGCCCCTTGTGGGCAATAAAGAAATAAGAAACGTTAGCACGCTGGGCGAAACGCTTAGCAGTATTTCGCTTGTCTTTCTTTACGTTTTGAGTTCAAAGTCCACCGAGGTCGACTTTGCCTTTCATCTTCTCGGGGTCGATAAATTAAGTACCAGTTGCATACTGGAGTCGATCTAATCGACTGGTCTCCTCTCCCGAATTTTCGGGCTTTGTGCCTAGAGCAGACAAGAATATTTTAGTCATGTCTTGTGAGCTTGAAAGTGTCTTTGTCTTTGCTGTTGGATTGCCCTCTATTTCGTCTTTCCTTTGATTTCTCTTAATCTCTATTTATGTTACATGGTCTCATTCAATCTTTATTATGAGTAGTCAGTGAAGTGAAAGCATCCTGACCTAATTAAGGCTTTTTTCCTGTCACAAAGTATAAAAAATATTCTATTCTAAAAAGGTCATTCTAAGATTAAAGGATTAAAGGATACCAGAATAATAGTGATAACGAATTGCAAAGTAATCTTTATCAGTTACCCTAAGACTTTATCATCTATCGCCTAGAATATACTCTAAGTACTATATAATACTCGATTCTTCAGTTCATGTCACCCGCTCGCGTAGTTAAAACCTTGAACAAAGCTGCATAGGAATGTCTACCATGGACGAACATGTGCTGCAACTGAACTAACTAAATGCACTTAATTGCAACATCAAAAGGACATTCGGACAGTTATGTAGCAGAAACACGTATCGCATAGGAATCTAATGTGAATTTAATGGTAATAAAAACTGCAATAAACAAGTTTTGAAGATATATTTCTCCATTTTCCTTTATCATACCTTATTTATGTATGTGTATGCATATACATGTGTATATATATTTATATGCAAATGTATATATATATATATATATATATATATATATCTGTAAAAATATGTGACACTTATTCGGTAGCCATGATAAAACTCCGAGTTTCGGATGCCGGGGTGGGAACCCACGCCAACATGTCCTCAGTTATCCGGTCGGATAACTGAAGAGTTGTTGGCGTGGGTTCCCACCCCGGCATCCGAAACTCGGAGTTTTATCATGGCTACCGAATAAGTGTCTCATATTTTACAGATAAATTCCTCTATTTACATAATATCGAGGTCTCTTTCTTTCTTTTGTTGTCCTTTCTATCAATATATATATATATATATATATATATATATATATATATACATTATTTAGGTCACTGCTTGGAATTGAACTCGGAATCTTGGGGTTAGTAGCCCGCGCCTTTAACCACTACGTCATATGCCCGTGGGCAAATATGGAGCGAATTTTAGGGCTTATAAATCTAATATTTTTCTATCCTTCCTTAATACCGGTTCCCATATGCTACTCATATCTGCACTAGATCTGCTTAAGAGGTTATTATGTCCTAGCATATATGCTGCCTCTTTTAGTTTTCGTATTTTCCAGTGGTGTTCTCTGTCTATTATTTTAACTTCATCCCACAGGGGGAGGTGGTCTCTGTTTTTCCCAACATGATCACCTATACCCGATTTATCAATATCTCCTCGTGTCACAACTTTGCGATGTTCCTCTACTCTTATTCCGAGTCCGATTCAAAGGAGTGGCCTGAATAATAATAATAATAATAATAATAATAATAATAATAATAATAATAATAATAATAATAATAATAATAATAATAACAACAACAACATTAGAAAAATACCTTAAGAATGAGAGCCCAGGTTCGAAATTTCCCCAGGATACCTGATGAAGGCTGGAGAGTACATCAGCCGAAACGTTGTGTAAACAACAAACAAAGTGAGGACAAATATCCCTCAAATGTAAATAATGTACATAATTCCTCATCTCTCAAATATAAAACTATATATATATATATATATATATATATATATATATATATATATATATATATATATATATATATATATATATATATATATATATATATATATATATATATATATATATACATACACACACATACTTGCAGTAAGTTAAGAGAAACTAATGGTTTTAAATTCATTCTGACTTAGGCATAAAATATTCATGTAACACCAAGGTTGCAGTGCTTCAGTTTTGCAAGCATTTGTTAAAGTAGACGGCTTACGTAAGTTTAAAGCCGTACAACTATGGCAAGACATAAATTCTCTATAAAGAATTATGTTGAACAGTTAAGTAACTATCATTCATACCGTCATATTGAGTATGCAACGTTATAAAACAAAGGTGAAACCCAAAAGTTACACCCGATTGCACAATTCGTCATGGCTTTAGTATCTCTTTCATTTGTTTCAGTCATTGAACTGCAGGCATGCTGGGACACTGCCCTTAAGAGTTTAATACAGACACACTTTGTATTTAATTTCAAGATGGTGGCCCACGATGAAGTCAGGTCAGCTATGGCTTTAACTGTTCTCACTGGAACTTTAGTAATTTGAAGGGCTTCTAGCATCCGTGAGTGGGGAACAGAGGCAAAGACTTTCCTGTAATCTAGCCAAATCGAAACCAAGTTCGTCCTATGCTCTCGCACCTCTGACATCACAGTTTTGTTGATTAGCAGTTGCTGGGTATATCCCCAGTCTCCCTTCTTCTCAGCTGCTTGTTCAGCTGTGATAATGTTATTGGTTTCTCAATGGTCTTGGAGGAAGAGGTTTAAACATGCTGTATATATTTTATACTTTAAGTGTATGTATGTATGTATGTATGTATGTTCGACAGCCTTTCCCGCTGCTTCGACGCACTAAATTCACTCGCAATAAGGCATTGGTTGGCTCGGGTTGTAAAAGAAGATACCTGACTAAGCTGCCTCATATTATGACTAAACATGAAACCACATGTTTCGGGAGCAAACTTCTCAAGTTAAAAATAAAGGAACTGGAGTCGTTTTGATCGTCTAAATCCTTTCAGATGGCGCTCCAGCATGGTTGCAATCCATTGACTGTTGTTCTGGCTGTTTAACTTTATATCGAGAGCAATCCAACTGTAACCAAACTGCTACTTAGGTATATGGAAACAAGCATAACAAAAAAGGTCGTGGGTTTATCTACTCTAGTTTTTGAGAGGTCGGTGATACTTTTTAAATGTGCCTTTGTTCATGAATGCCAATGACATGAATGACATTGAAACATTTGCTGACTATCAATGCCATGTGTTTTTCATTCTAATTCAATATAATACTAAAGAACGTGGTTTAAGGGAAATTTAGTTGCTACTTCTAGCAGATGTAGTAACCATGCATATGCTCCCTTTCTGGCTCCTATAACTGTGTTTCATTGTGTGATGACATTGAATCTTACTTCCTATATTTTCGTGGGAAAATAATCATGTTTCTCACAATCTTTCTATTCCGCTCTGCTAAAATGTCTGGCATTTAAAACAATTATTCAACATGGCTCTCAGTTAAACATCCTTATGCTGTGAGCTTAAAATATAATCTGTGCCGGCTTATTCTTTCATCTATCGCCGGCCATGAACTAGATACTAGCTATGCATTTCAATGGAAAATGCATAACTTGGAAGAGATCAGTTTCTTTAATAAATTCTGACATTCATATCTGTGCTTATCGCTGTTATATATATTAAAGAATCTTTTCAAGCCTAATGCAGTCACTTTGTCAAAGATATATACAAAGTGTTATGAATTTAGTCGTATGTGCATACACGAAGGTATTCATGTTTCTGGTATATGCATGAGATACGAGTAAGATTTTAAAACGGGGCTTCATATTTAGATTCGTATTCACCCGGCTTTAGATTTCTTTGTCTCTTCGTTTCAGCTTCTCTTTGTGATTTTGTCGCCATCACAACCATAGTCTCAAGCATTGAACAAGTACGGTCATTGCTCTCTACCGTTGAGGATTTAGCAAACAGAAGCACACACTGCAACAACATATGATAGCTACAGTAGCAACCGCGACAGCAGTAGTAGCATTCATCATCACCACCACCACCACCAATATCATCACAACCACCAATACCACCACCAATACCACCACCACCACCACCACCACCACCACCACCACCACTTCCTCCTCCTCCTACTCTTCCTGCTCCTCCCCATCATCATCATCATCATCATCATCATCATCATCATTCTCTCTTCATAATAGTTCTTCCATTTTTCAGTTTTGCTATTTATTTTTCCTGCAAATGTCTTACCCTCACCATTCACATGTCGTGTCACTAAACAAGAGATGCAGCCATTGTTTTATTAGTTTCAGTCATTGGACACCGACCATGCTGGGTCGTCACCTTCGGGGACCTAAGTTGACCGCTTGTAATTATTTTATCAATCTCTTTTTTTATCGAACTGCTATGTTACGGGACATAAAAATGATAAATCATGGGCATCCTTTTAGACAGAAACACCATAAACACACGTATTTGTATGTGTGCATGTATGTATGTATACATGCATTTATCTATGTGGTTATATACATATATGTATGCATGTATGTATGTATAGATAGATAGATAGACAGATAGATAGATGGATAGATAAATAGATAGATAGATAGATAGATAGATAGATAGAGAGAGATACATATTCTTATTTTGTTTATGATTATTTCAAATATAATTATTCGTATTGTCTTCTATACCTATATATCCATATATATGTGTGTGTATATGTATGTGTATGTGTGTTTTCTGCATGCGCGCATACGCGTATATATGTATGCATGTATATATATATATGTATGTATGCACATGAATGTGTATGGGTGCATGAACATACGTGCGTTTATTCCGTCCGCACTTCCAAACATCTATCCACACTGCCAAGCGAAATTTAGTCTAGCACTTCTAGTGGTTTTCAAGTACACGGTGACCCGGTCACGAAGACCTTATCGTTGCCACGCCGCTCCATAAGTGGGTGGAAACAGCGAAGGGAAGCTCTGACAGCCGAATTGGTGTAATGACGATATCGCAATGTACTAATAATACACTGGAAACTAAGTGTGTGCGCCTGTGTCTGTGTGTCTGCGAGAGCTGTGTAGCAGTTGATTCTTACGAGTGAATGTGTTTGCGTGTTTCTACGCGCATGTGTTCCTCTGAGTGCGAAAGCCGACTGCACACATCCGTGTGTTGTATGTATTTGCATGTGCGTGTGTATGCATATGTGCTGTGTGTGTGTGTCTATGTGTGTCTGTGTATCTCGGTATGAGTGTGTGCGCGTATATGTTCATGCACTTCTCTGTATATATATGGAATGTGCATTCATACATACGCATGTGTATATTTGTTTGTCGTGTTCTTTGGAGCATACACTCAAGCATATTTTTCTCGACGTATTTGTATGCATATATGCGTGCTTACTTACATACACACATATACGCATTCATACATACATAAATACATAAACATACATACATAAATACATAAACATGCATGCATAAATACATAAACATTACTCAGACATAAACATACATGTGAGCGTTGTTAAGAACACGTTTGGTGTAGATTATTTGCAGCTTGCATTCTGTGTAATTGTACGTCTTTACATATGTACAGATATATATATATATACATACATACATAAAAACACGCGCGTGTGCGCACACGCACACACACACATATATAAAACCAATGGTAACCTTATAAACCCACAAATAATGTATATATATATATATATATATATATATATATATATATATATATATATATATATATATATATATATATATATATATATATATATATATATATTATATATATATATATATATATATATATATATACATATATGTGAGTATGTATCCATGTATGTATGTATGTAGGTAGGTATATGTATATACATGTTTGTGTATGTATATTGTATACGTATATATATATATATATATATATATATATATATATATATATATATATATATACATACATATATATGCATTCATGAAAGTACGTACTTGTGTATATATTCACGTTCTGGTATGTATGCGTGTATGTGCATATGTGTATGAAAACGCGGGTGTGTGCGTCTTTTTGAGAGCTTATGTGTGTTGCAATGTTCAGCCATTTCTAAGAACGTTAGACAAGCATTTGCAAGGAAATACTTATGTTTATAAGTAGAAGAATATAATAAACACTAGGGAAAATCTTGCTGTAAGAGTTTATATATATCTTCTTATAACTATATATATCTACTGTACAGAAGAGGTTCTCTTTGTCATCGCTTGCAATGGCATTTCCGCATACATAAATGCACAGATAACCATATATACATACATATGCATGAATAAGTACATACACAGATGCGTACATGCATAGTTTCACACACACACACACACAGACACACACACGCACGCACACACACACACACACACACACACGCACACACACACACACACACACACACACATATATATATACATGCATTCAAACAGCCATACATTCATATCATACATGCATACATATATGCAAACATATATCAATATACGAAAATTTTCATACATATATACGTACATACATATATTCATTGATACATGCAAATATACATACATTCATATATCCTTTTATTCTTTTATGCATTTCAGCCCAAGGGTTGTGGCGATGTTAAGGTACCGCTAGTATTACCGCGTTTTCAATGGCCATTCATATGTGATTTGCTTTTGGTGAAGGAAGGTGTTCAATATAGCTACCCACATTTGATTTTCATCTTCGACCTCGGACAGTTATACATATATAACTGAACACTTTAGCTCCTATTTCTAGAATTGAAAGTGTTCTAACTCCGTGTATCATATTTAATGACAATTATAGTTTTCTTTTTTGGTGATATATTGCTAGACAGCTGCCTAATTTAATTACCACACACACACACACACAAACACACGCACATACATATATAAATATATTACATACATGCATATATACGCACACACACACATACATATCTTTATAGTTTATCTCTTGTTTCAATGATTAGACTGTGGCCATGTTGGGTCACCACCTTGAAGAATTTTTAGTTATTGATAACTATATAAATACATTCATACATACATACATACGCATTTATATACGTGTAACTATACATACAAACATGCAAATATCCATAGATCCATACATGCATACGTATATAGATACACATTCAAAGTTACATACAAACATGCATACATTCATAACTGGTGATATTTGCCTCATTTTGTCAGACAGTAACCATTTCATTTATGAGACATCTGTATGTCACAGTCGCATAGTGACATATGCTTATTCGGCACGTATGCCAGTCAGACAAATAATAGCACAATGACAGATAAGCGTTTCTAATAACACAGAACCTATCCTAATTTTGAGTTGGGAGATTTCCGTCTCGAAATGATTTTGCTTGATGCCAAGTCACAAACCTATGAATTTCGATGTTCCTGGCCACTTCGTGTGCAAAATCTGTTTACATGTACATGCATACGCACATATCTGCCTGCCTACCTGCCTGCCTGCCTGCCTGCCTGCTTGCCTGCCTGCCTGCCTGCCTGTCTGTCTGTCTGTCTGTCTGTCTGTCTGTCTGTCTAGCTATCTATCTGTTGGGAAGAATAAAAGGATTAATAGAAATACATGTGTATGTATGTATGTATATATATATATGCATGTATATATATATATATATATATATATATATATATATATATATATATATACACACTTATATATACTCTCTTTACTCTTTTACTCTTTTACTTGTTTCAGTCATTTGACTGCGGCCAAACTGGAGCTCCGCCTTTTAGTCGAGCAAATCGACCCCAGGACTTATTCTTTGGAAGCCTAGTACTTATTCTATCGGTCTGTTTTACCGAACTGCTAAGTCACAGGATCGTAAACACACCAGCATCGGTTGTCAAGCGAAGTTGGGGGGACAAACACAGACACACAAACATATACACATACATACATATATATATATATATATATACATATATACGACGGGCTTCTTTCAGTTTCCGTCTACCAAATCCACCCACAAGGCTTTGGTCGGCCCGAGGCTATAGTAGAAGACACTTGCCCAAGGTGCCACGCAGTGGGACTGAACTCGGAACCATGTGGTTGGTAAGCAAGCTACTTACCACACAGCCACTTCTATATATATATATATATATATATATATATATATATATATATATATATATATATATATATATATATATATATATATATATATATATATAGAGAGAGAGAGAGAGAGAGAGAGAGAGAGAGAGAGAGGCGCAAGAGTGGCTGTGTTGTAAGTAGCTTGCTTTCCGACCACATGGTTCCGGGTTCAGTCTCACTGCATGACACCTTGGCCAAGTGACTTCTAGTACAGGATTTTGTATGAGGACAAGCCTTTAGTGTCTGTATAATGTATACAACAGTAGGAAATCAATTAAAAAGCGCAATTTGAAAATATTTTTTACAATTTCTTTAAGCAACCACTACAGAGGAGACTATATTTTATGAATGTAAGGTAATAAATGAACACAACAGTGGTCAGAAAATAACACGGTTGGATAAAATAAAAAAGTAAAATGCCCACATCATGAGCCACGGAATCGTCGATTTAATAACCATCATAAGGGAAATTATAATAAGTGCACTCACACCAATAAACTGTATAGAGAATGTAAAGTCCGATCTCTTGAGGAAAATTAACTTCTAAATAAGAACTCGAGACGTTGAGTTACTGGAAATTAAATCTATTTCAACGGATCAATATTTACTGCAAGTTTGTGTCCAACTCAAAATCTGAAAAGAAATTCCTTTATTAAAAAAAAAAAAAAAAAACCTTTCTCGGGAAGACTAAATTATTTTAGATCATGATCCGGAATACAACGAAAGACTTCAATCAGAATACATTATGCTTATGTATGTACAATATTAACTGCAAAACGTACATAATCAACTTTGAAACTTTCCTGAAAGCTGTGGGAAAGATGCAGCATGAAGCGACCTAATACTTGGATATTGATACAGGATGTTGACGATCTACAGAAATTACTAATATGTAGTCATTTTAAGAACTATGGAAGCCTAGGTCTGCGTACTAAACTGGCGTGTCATAGAACGAACAAATTTTGTAGTCAGATACAAAAAAATATTGACTTGGCATAAAACTATAGACTCTGTGCTTACCTAGACATTATGTTCAAACTTTACACAAGCTGTCTCAAACAATACCTTCAAGAACACTGCAAACCTTATAGGGTAGTGACTGATGAGGAGAGGGTATGTAGGGATGTGCCGAATAACTTTTGACAAAAAGGCTGTGCTGTGCCTTAAGGAATAAAATACTGCAGAAACTCCATGGGTTGATTACAGAAAGACATTCGATTCTATTTTCCATTCATTGCTGCAAAAGATACAGTAGTTGGCAAAAGTATCCACTGCTTTAGTAGCTGCTGTTGAAAGATTCACAAAGCCCTGGTCAACAATCTTCACGTTTGTAACAGCAAACAGAACAGTTGTCTCCGGTGTTATGAATATTTAAAAGGAATATTCCTAGAATACATTCTGTATGTGGTGCTTTTCATTTTGGAGTTAAATCTACTCTCAATTCTGTTATAAAAATCCTGTGGTTATTTGTTATCAACAAAAGACATTAATATAATCCATAATTTCTTATGGATGATCTGCAGCTCTTTACAGGAAAACATATAATACAGCGAAATCGTAACAAAGATTTGGAAGACAAACATATCGCATACCAAAGAAGTTATGCATGTGTATGCTTCCGTAAACTTGTGAATTATGGTAACATTGACAGAAAATATAGACTCACTTAGATACTTGACTGCTATATCACGTCAGATTTAGAAAGTTATGCTTCTGCAATCCAAGAGCAGGAAATAACTACAGAATACCTAATGAATAAAAGAGACAGTGAAGCCTTTTAACACCTAAGATGTGACAGAAAATGCTGATTATGTCACATTGCTGTGGAAAATATTATACTTACACACACTCATATACATGCGCACACACTCATACACTCACTCTCACACACATTTATTCTCTCGCACACATGCCACAAACATACATATACATGTGGCTACATCCGATCTCGTACGTACATGTAATAGCTAATTCTATGCAAACTCTCGCACACACACACACACACACACACATACACACAAGCATGCATACATATGTACAGGAAAAGCACGTACATGTGTACATGTGTGGATGCAGACATGAACGTGGAAACAGGTACGCACGTGCGCACACACGTATACGTGTGTGTATGTATTTTGTGTATGCATACAGACATACCATGACATACAGTCCTTGTATCATTACACAGTCTGCATTCACACGTTTAATACTAGCTGACATGTCTCTCTGACCCAACGAAATCTATCAGATGTTGCTGCTGCCGTTATTGTTCTTTCAATCCCGATAATCTACGATGAGATGACAAAGAGATTTATGATAAAATACTATTCTATTCATAGGCATAGTATCTTTACTTATGGAATAATGCATAGTATCTTTACAATAGATACTTTAGGCATAGTATCTTTACTTATGGAATAATGTACCTTGATCAACATCGTCTTCTGTATCCTGTTATTAGATTCTAGTGGGCACTTTGAGCAAAATTGAGCTACTATTTGCTGGCATAATTTAGCCCCAGGTAAGTCTTGATCAAGTAGACCTTGTTTCAAATTCATCCCTTTCTTATTTAGAGACGATCTGTGTGATATGACAAAGAGAGATTTAGCTGCTATTTCTAACAGAACACACGCCCATTTAGAAGCTTCCCTATTGTTGATGCTTAGCTTCAGAACAACTCTGCTCGTGGAGGCTTATAATTGTAAGATTTTCTAGTGTTCTCATCTAGCAAATCTATGATCAAGGTTTTCAAGCGTTGGCCATCGCATCTTTTCTCCAGTTTTCTATTTAACGTGTTCTTTTAAATGCCGTGTTGGGGGTGAGTGTGGGGATTTGACTGTTATTTCTAACAGGTCGAGCGATGATCTCACAGAGGCTTCTCATTGGCCATTCGTTGATGCTATGGTGTAATCCCACGTACACCACTGACTGAGGAAAAATATGACACGTTGGTAGTCGAAGAACTAATAAGGTGCTATACAAAATCTATTGTCTCTAGCAGATTCAGCTGGTTTCCTTCAGCGTTTCCTAACCCAAGATGAGCGTTGACTTCATCATTTCGAGCCAGAGACAAAGAGACAATCCCTGCAGTGGAAACACCCCTCCTCACCTGCTGCAAAGGAAGCCAAGGTCATTTCATCTGTACGGAAGTTGATGACTTCAGTTTTTTAGGATGCAAAAAAGCATCGTGTTTATTGATTATCTTCACACAGTCAATGGAGAGTACTTTGCTACTTTACTGAGGCAGTTACGAAACGATGTCAAAACTAAACGCTCAGGAAAACTGACGATATGTGTCTTGTTTCATCAGGACAATGCTCTAGCACACAAGTGCTTGATTTCAGTAGCTGCTGTGCGTGACTGTGATATTGAACTGATTGATCATCCTCCGTATTCTCATGATTTGGTCTCATATGACTTTCAGCTGGTCGCCAACATGAAAAAGCATATGGCAGAGAACCAGTATTGCAATTATGATGACGTCATATCTTCTGTTGACTTTTTTGTGAAACTGGATTAAAGCCTTTTCCCAATGAGATCTAAGTACTGCAACACCAATGGAAGAGGTGAGAGGGCCGCAAGGGGGACTATGTTGAAAAATAAACCTCGTTTGGAAACATTCCATGAGAGTGTCTCGGTCAGCCTATGAACATTTCAACCGACCCTCGTAGTTTATTGTATTCCTGTCTATGTAAAATGCGGACTAATCTAGAATGTATGTATTCGCGGATTAAATCCATGATTGATCTAATTCACTGTTTACATATTCCTGAGTATATATTTCTTTCTGTTGTCAAACGTGATATATGAAAGTGTTCTCAGTATATTTTGTTTCCTTTATTTTAGGCACAAGCATGGGTTCAGTTAAACTGCGCAGCATCTTGGGCAGGTGTCTTGTATCACCCTGGGCCGACCAATGCTTTGCTAGGAAATTATGTTGGAGTCCGTCGCACATCCATGTATGTATGTATGTATGTATGTATGTATGTATTTATGTGAAGACGCGTGGTTTAGTGGTTGGGATATTCGGTTCACGATCGTTAGATCGTGAGTTGAGTTCCGTTGTGTCCTTGAGCGAGACACTTTATTTTCACGTTGCTCCAGGCTTTATTTTCACGTTACTCAGCTGGCAAAATTGAGTAGTACCTGTATTTCAAAGGCCCAGCCTTGTCACACTATGTCACACTGATCTCTCTGAGAACTGCGTTAAGACTACACGTGTCTGTGGAATACTCAACCACCTGCACATTAATTTCACGAGCACAACCACCCGCACTTTAATTTCCGTTGATCGTATCAGCAGGGACCCTCGCCGTCGTAACCGACAGAGTGCTCCTCTGTATGTATGTATGTATGTATGTATGTATGTATGTATGTATGTATACACACACACACACACACACAATATATATACGTATATATATAACAAATTAAAAAGGGTGGATTATTACCGACTAGAACCTAATGGCAAAATTAATAGAGGTCAGAAAAGTAACAGCGGGTACTGACTAGCGCCGCTTTTGCTAAAGATACAAACGCACATGGTCTACTTCAAAATCCGAAATCTCGGTTATGTTCTCTGGAGACTTACCTCTTTTGTCAGTCATTGAAGACAGTGGGTTTGTGGCTTTGAGTTAGTTTAACTCTTATCTTTAGCAAAAGCAGTTCTAGTCAGTACCCTCTGTTATTTTGTAACCTCTATTAATTTTGCCTTAAGGTTGTAATTGATAATAAGACACCCTTTTAAATCTGTTGTTTACACTTTTACCATTTCGAAATCAGCACACGTTTTCAACGGTTTTTCTTAAATGATTGGGATAGGTAGTTGAGTTTAACCCTTGGCGTTAAAAGCCACTGATATAGATTAAGATGGTGTACATCAAAATTCGAAATCGCTATCCGGCTATGTATGCTGGGGACATACATCCCTTTGTCAGTGCACTTTTGGCTTCGAGTTAGTTTAACTTTTATCTTTGACAAGAGCGGTGCTAGTCAGTACTCTCTGCTACTTTTGTGACCTCTCTGCTACTTTTGTGACCTCTCTGTCCGGCATTCGCCATGATAGATCGCTAGCCACTATACCTTTTTCTATTTTCTCTCCCTGTTTATTTCTGTGTTCCGTTCTGTCGAAGAGCGTAGGCTCGAAACGTAAAAGACTTTCTCACTTCTCGAGCGTTAAACGAATACATCTGTTTGTTGTTTACACAGCCGTCTTCGTCTTTTGTTTTTTTTTTATAAATTCTCACTATATATATATACTTCTTAACTGCTTCAGTCATTTGACTGCATATATATATATATATATATATATATATGTGTGTGTGTGTGTGTGTGTGTGTGTGTGTGTGTGTGTGTATATATATATATATATATATACATATATATATGTATGTTTGTATATATGTGTATATATATATGTATTATTTATTTATTTATATACATATACACATATATATGTATATATATGTATGTATATATATACATATATGTATATATATATATATATATATATATATATTTATATATATATATGTATATATATATATATATATATATATATATATATATGTATATATATATATATATATATATATATATATATATATATATATATATATATATATATACACATATGAAAGAAGGTTTGAAAATGCGAAGGGCATTTAGAGTTGTTTATTGACTTGACCGGTTTCACTTATTTAGAAAAAGATTATCAAAAGTAAAATGTAAAGCTTTGTATAAGGTTTGTTATGTTAAAAAATGGTTAGCACACAAGTATTAAAATACAGTTATACAGTTTTTGATCATGATAAGAAAATGTTAAAAACAGTTTGCAGGAAAATATTCAAGAAAGGGAATACAATAAGTATTTTGAATTCAATAAAAATCATGTTTGTCTGGTAGTATATATATATATACACAGAATGAGATATATTTAAGTATTTACAAAACGTTGGATGAATAACTGACCTGTCTGTCTGACATTTTCTGTCTTGTGTGTAGCTAAGTAATGTTTGCTTTTTTAAGGAATAGTGTATATATACACACACACATAAAGACGTGCACAGTGACACCCACCCACACACACTCAAACGATTCTGATCTGTAAGACCAGTCCCTAAAACCACTGAAACATAATAGACTAGCCCAGAAACCAAAAAATCCTTTTGATTGCACGTTGCTTTTCCTCGCTCAACCAACCTCCCGCACTATTCCATTAAAAAAAGCAAACACTCCTTAGCTAAACACAAGACAGAAAATGTCAGACAGACAGGTCAGTTATTCCTCTCCATTTTTTTGTAAATTCTTAAATATATCTCCTTCTGTATATATATATTACCACACAAACATGATTTTTTATCGAACTCAAAATACTTATTGTAGTCCCTTTCTTGAATACTTTCTTGTAAACTGTTTTTAACATTTTCTTATCATGATCAAAGACTATATAACTGTATTTTAATACTTTTGTGCAAAGCATTTTTTAACACAACAAAGCTTATAAAATGCTTTACATTTTGCTTCTGATAATCTTTTTCTAAAAAAGTGAAACCGGTGAAGTCCATAAACATCTCTAAAAGAAACCTTTGCATTTTGAAACCTTCTTTCATATATATTTTCACTCGGGCGGTTCCTTACAACTTTACTTTGTTATGTATATACATACATACATATATACATGGTGGTGGTTGTCTACTCCTTACACAGAGTTTGACCACCTCCTGTACCTACACCTTAGCTCTTTCATGGCGTCTGATGTGGCTTTTTAAACCGGACAATGTTTTGAAAAAACACCCACACAGATTGCACCTCTGATTTGAACTACCAATACCTGCAGGTAAGTTCTGCTCATTGTGGACTTGTTATGAAAGGCATTTTAAACAATTAGAACAATTCCACCAAAAATGCCTTCGTCATATTTTAATAATTAAATGGAATTCTTTTACTCCAAACACAGATATCCTTGCATCCCCTTAATT
>NC_142928.1:139289782-139299782 GCF_046866305.1 Octopus bimaculoides
TAGTAACTAAAAAAGTTAACCAACCCCTGGCCGGATACAAAGGTATCCGTCACTATGTCTCTCACGCGCGTCTTTCATACTGTTTCTTTCAGTATGGCTACAACGCAGGAAAAGCAAGACATGTCGGCGAGACGGCACTTCCGTGCCTTGACAGTTTATCACGAACAGGTGACGCCGCACGGAAACACTGCCAAGCCAGGGATTTCTGGTAATTGTCCAGATACTCCGGTCCGGAAGCTCTCCTGAACAGGTTGATCAACTGATTTTCATTGTAGCCCAGGGTCACCCCCAAGGCGTCGTCAGACATAAATTCCGCTAACTCGCTATAAAAGTTCGCGGTGGAACTCCTGTTGCCGGCATTGCCCACCCAAGAGAGTAGCTGAAGTGCCTGACGGCACTCCAATTGCCAGTCCTCCAGTCTAAGTCTCTGCTTGATCCATGTACCAATGTCTGTTAAGGACGTTAACTGTGGAAGGTAGAACGGGACGTGCGGTGACCCCACCTGCTCTCCATTCAGGTAAAGCCAGAAGTGCCTCAACCTTAACGCAAGTTTTCGAATCCTCAGCCAAAGCATGCCTAGCCCACCCTTTAGCGGTTTCTGGCAGCAGACAGAGCGCTTTTCAGAGCCCTTTTCAGAGGTATTTACTTTGAATTGTTGTTATCTCATATCTGATTAGCCTGTTATTACATAACATGCTTCACGTTTTTAGTATAGATACCTTATTAGCATTTCCTCCTAAGTTCTATATACTCAGAGAACGTATTAAAGCCCTTTTCGGGGCTACTTTATTTGAATTCTTACTATTGGGTAACTAATTTCATTTTATTACGTAACTGACATCACAATTTGGGTATTCATAACATTGGGAATTCCTAAGAACAAGATCCTGTGTAAGACAGTTCAGTATTTTCCGAAAATGTACAAAAACCGATTTAAGGGCTACATACTTTGTATTGTTGTTATTGGCTTAGCGAAACAATTATGAGAACGGGAATTACCGGGTACGTCAGCTATATATGCATATATGTATGTATGCACCCACGCATACAAACATCCACACACATGTAGACACGCGCACACATACGCTCATGTATGGTAGAAAGGGAGCGTTATTCTTTTGCTTTTTTGTTATATTACAGGCCTGAGCCTATTCAAATGATGTGTACCTAAAGTTATAAGTTTTCGGATAAGACCGAAATTGTTATGTCGCATGCACATACATCTCGTCCTACACAAATAGTAACGCAAGACACAATACACACACACACACACACACACACACACACACACACACACACACACACACACACACACACACACACACGCACGCACAGACACGCACAGACACGCACACGTCAAACACGCGTACACACTCACACACACACACAAACAAGTGTGTGTTACTTGAAAATATTCTAGGTTAAATAGTTTCGAATTATGTTGACTGGATTAAAGTCCTGTATCAAATAATTCTCCTGTTTACTAGAATCTACTAATGAAACCATGATGGTCGTTGAGCCTGTTAAAAATAGCGGTGAAATTCCACCGCCCCCCCTCCATCTCTACGCTGCTATCTTAAAAGTAGAAGGACACGTTGAAACATTGTAGTTTCATATGCACTATATTTTTGATCTGACAGTAATAAATAACAAAAATTGCATCACATTTTAGAATTATCTCTCTAGATTTTGTATATCAATTAGAACCAGAATTGAAAGTTGCAATGTTTCGTTTACGAATACGTCTATATAAAGAATGCGATCGAAGGTTAAAAATTAGATAATAGGTGTATATGCATATTTCAGGAGCTTTTCAGAACCACATCCAACCATTAACAATTCACTACCACATTGCTGAAGCGAACGAAAATTACACCATACTGTTATAGTTGAGTCAACGAGGAAGGCTCATAGTAGTCAGATTGATTCGCGAGGAATAACAAACAGATTCGATTTAATTCACAGGCTGCCGTCTTAAAATAAAGAGACATTGAAAATGCAAAAGAGACGGAATAGCCAATACTGGAACGGTATTGATCGCTTGATTAAAGTTAACTTGGGACTCAGAAGCCACCTGTGTTCGTGTTTGACCAAGTATTTGCCCCATGTACGAGTACGTTCTGGGCAAGATTTTTCGCGGAAGAACAGCAACTACTCATGTACGCTAGTTCGCTTTTTCTGTGCCACAAATGCTTGTGCTGACGAAAGCATTGCTGTCAGAAGGCAAAAGGCTGGAAGAAATACCAAAATACAAGCATGGTTATCTAGTTAAAATGCACGATTTGCAACCACGTGGTTTCAAGCACAGTCCCACTATGCAGCACTTTGGGCAAGTGTCTTCTGTAATACATTCGAGCCGACCCATTTCTTACACACACACACACACACACACACACACAAACACACACACACACACATATATATGACACATATATACATATATAGGTTCAAAAGAATTTATAATACAGTACAAGAAGGTGGAATGAACAAGCTTTAATCCAAATCACAATAATTGTAACTGTTCATTAGCATCAACTGAACACTTGCACGTCATCAGGTGCGTGATTTTGAGAGCACTATTATACACACACACACACACACACGAAAGGCTCCTTTCAGTTTCCGTCTACCAAATTCATTCACAAAGCTTTGGTCAACCAAGGATATAGTAGAAAACACTTGCCCAAGGTGACACGCAGTGGGACTGCACCCGGAACCATGTGGTTAGCAAGGAAGCTTCTTATTACTTTACTGCCCACCAGGGTCTACACACAGAGGGGACAAACAAGGACAGACAAAAGGATTAAGTCGATTATATTGACCCCAGTGCGTAACTGGTACTTATTTAATCGACCTCGAAAGGATGAAAAGCAAAGTCGATCTCCACGGAATTTGAACTCAGAACGTAGCAGCAAACGAAATACCGTCCGGCGCCTTACCACACAGCCACTCCTGCATCTACATGGATGCGTGTATGTATATATATATATATATATATATATACATATATACATACATATATATATATATATATATATATATATATATATATATATATATATATATATATATATATATATATATATATATATATATATATATATATATATATATATATATATATATATATATATATATATATATATATATATATATATATATATATATATATATATATACATATATATATATATATATATATATATATATATATATAAACAAATAATAAATGAGTGTATGCATATATACGTACAGGTATGTGCATACCGACATCCACCTGTATGTATAGGTGCATATCTGGGTACAGGACATTGCAAACAAAACGTAGACAAGAAAATAATGATAATCAGAGTACAGAAAACACACAAGCCACATAGAGAACATTTTCCTTCATCAGCTACTCCCGTTTTAACACCGGCGTTTCGAAGAGCTGGGTAGGACGCATCGTTAAAACGGCTCTTCCCATGGACCGCAAATTAAATTTGTATACACAAATTAAACCTGTGCCATGGAGGAATGTAGTGGCGGACAAAAAACAAGACAGGAAAACAAACGGAAAAGGCTATACGGCCAGACGGGAAAAATTATGTGTGTATGAACGCTGTGAGGCACGAACTTGAAAGTGGGGACGAAGTAAGTTCCCGTGTTTGCTCGGCGATAACCAAGGAAGAAAAGGATTAGTGACCGGAAGCATGTGACCATGCCGGTGTTAGGGGAGAGAGAGAGAGAGAGAGAGAGTGGTAGAGGGAGAAACAAAGAGAGGAAGTAGAAGAATAGGTGAGCAACGAGAGGAAAAAAGGAAGAGAGGAAGTACGAGGGGGGAAAAGGAGATACGTAATAGTAACAGAGGAAGTACGAGAGGGATAAAGAGAAATACGTAGTAGTAACAGAGGAAGAACGAGAGGGGGAAAAAGTGATAGAGAAAGAGATAGAGTAGCATCAGAAAATATAAAGTTGAGATAACTACTTACATAATTGGTGACGCAGGCGTTCGGTCATGTAAAAACAAATAATAAATGAGTGTATGTATATATACGTACAGGTATGTGCATACCGACATCCACCTGTATGTATAGGTGCATATCTGGGTACAGGACATTGCAAACAAAACGTAGACAAGAAAATAATGATAATCAGAGTACAGAAAACACACAAGCCACATAGAGAACATTTTCCTTCATCAGCTACCCCCGTTTTAACACCGGCGTTTCGAAGATCTGGGTAGGACGCATCGTTAAAACGGCTCTTCCCATGGACCGCAAATTAAATTTGTACACACAAATTAAACCTGTGCCATGGAGGAATGTAGTGGCGGACAAAAAACAAAACAGGAAAACAAACGGAAAAGGCTATACGGCAAGACGGGAAAAATTATATATACGTCTGTGTTTGTGTACGTGTGTCTTAATCACCACAGCCTAACAATCGACAAAATTTCATCGATAGAGTAAAAGCTAGATTTTAAAAAATTGTTCGACTAAATTCTTCAAGCACAATGACTGAAAAACGTAAGAGAGGAAATGTAATATCAGATAAGGAGGAGTTTGATACCTTGATATCCAATATTAAGGTATGAATATCAATATCTCGGAGAGAGATGGCGAGAGAGAGAGAGAGAGAGATGGGGGGGGAGAGTGAGAGAAAGCAAGAGAAAGAGGGTGGTGGGAGTGTCTTCAACACTAGCAACTCTTGTCAGTTCCCCTCCCTGGGCCATTAACATCCTTAGATTAGAGGTGCGATTCTCCGAATACTCTCTAGCAAAAATGGATTGTTGATATTTCTTGTAAGCTAAGGCGGCGAGCTGGCAGAATCGTGAGCACGCCTGGCAAAACGCTTAGCGATATTTCGTCTGTCTTTACGTTCCGAGTTGAAATTCCGTCGAGATCGACTTTGCCTTTCATCCTTCCGGAGTCGATAAATTAAATACCAGTTGCGTACTGAGGTCAATCTAATCGACTGGCCCCTTGCCCCAAAATTTCGAGCCTTGTGCCTCGAGTACAAAAGAATCGTTAGCATGCCTGACATAACGCTTAGCGGCACTTGGTCTATCTTACGGCCTGAGCTAAAATTTCGTCGAAGACGACTTTGGCTTTCATCCTTTCGGGATTGATGAAATAAGTACCAGTTGGACTCTAGGGTCCAACTGGTACTTATCGGCTTACTCCCACCCTCAAAATTGCTGGTCTTGTGCCCAAATATGAAACCGTTATTTCTTGTAAGGTATTTAATAAGTCCAACGTCGTAGGCGGCGAGCTGGCAGAAACGTTAGCACGCCGGACGAGATGCTTAGCGGTATTTCGTCTCTCTTTACGTTCTGAGTTCAAATTCCGCTGAGGTCGACTTTGCCTTTCAACCTTTCGAGGTCGATAAATTAAATACCAGTTGCATACTGTGGTCGATCCAGTCGACTGGCCCCCTTCCCCAAGAATTTCGAGCCTTGTGCCTAGAGTAGAAAAGAATATTACACCTTATGTATTAAGGCTGACATGTGGGGTTTCGATTCTACTAATAGTTTCATATTGTATTTTGACATGAGTATTCACTTCAAGGCAGTGATCTGGAAGAATCGCTAGTATGCCGGACGAAATGCTTAGCAGCACTTCGCCCGTCTTCACATTCTGAGTTCAAATTCTGCCGAGGTCGACTTTGCCTTTTATCCATTACGGTTCGATGAAATAAGTATCAGTCGAGTACTGAGGCCGATGGAATTCATTATCCCACTCCGCCATAATTTCAGCCCTTACACCTATACTAGAAAGGATTTTAGTATTTGCTTCATATTATTATAGATGTTTTCTATGTATTTACAGGCCTTCCTCGCGTCGCAGAATTCACGTTGCAACCACATTTTAAGGAGCACAACGATTCCGTTACCCTGGAGATGTTTTCATTAATGCATTTTATATATATATATATATATATATATATATATATATATATATATATATATATATATATATATATATATATCTTCCAATGAGTGAGAGAGTGAGAGATGGGAGGATATTTGTATGAAGAAGCCTATGATTGGGATTTGTTTTTTATCTTTTGTTTTCTATCACATTAGCTGTTTCATATTTTCCTGTATAAAAGCTATCAGTAATAATATTTATCCAAAACACGAAAATTAAAAATTTACGACAAACGGCCAGAAGCCTGTTAGACTGTGAATAATCTGCTGTGCAACAATAACAAGTCAAATGTAAACATTCTATTACTTAGGACAGACAAACACCAGACTTTATCGCTGGCTGAACATACGTCAGCAACGAGAAATCATTACAATTTATATCATGAACCAGTGAGGGTTTCTCTATACGCTAGCTCTATTTGCTAAAAATAGCAGCCAAATCTTCATGAAATCACACAGCCTACTACATTAAGAAAAGGGAAGGAGCATACTAGGTAATGTAGTCATAGATAAAGGATAGTGTTGACTAGGATTAAAGGAAGGAATAGTCATCTTTGCCATGCCTCTGGTTGTAGGTCTGTTCCTTCTGCGCTGATTATCTGGGGCTGAACATCAGCGACAAAAGCCATATTATATCACAAAATACAGAATAAAACTTGATATAAAATTACTAATCGATAACACAATGATTAAAATGACTGAACAAGCCAACAAAACAGAAAAAGTATATATGGAATCAATTTTAATAGTAACAATTCCCCGCAAAACATTAACATAACACATTGGTAGCATATCATAATATCGAACTAATATCCTATTTCAAGCAACAGATCATTTCACCGCCGCTGAGGAAAAAAAAACAACAGAATCCAGCGGTGACATCGTTTATAGACTGGTGATAACGAAGAGAAACTGATAGCTGCGTGCCTACAATTCTGTTCCAAATGCTTCATACAGGCTATATTGTATAAAGCGAAAGTAACAGAAGCTATCAAAATGGAACGCATTTAACAGAATTCACATTTAAAAGTAAGAATACCTAGCATTCTCAGTCCCTTTTCACACACAAACAATAACATCGACTCATCTTCTTTGTCCAGGTATGTCTGGAAACTAAAGTAGAACAGAACTAAAAATATTTCCAAATCCTGGTTTCGCTATAGTTGAAATAGACGCTCCATATTCTAATTGATACGAAAGCTGAAACCTATTTCTCAGTTAGAACTATATCCCGTAGGGACTCCCTCAGCATGTTGAATATAAAACAGGAAGTAAATAACAAAAAAGTAGATACAAATATAAATATACGTTAAATCACCACTTCCAGCAACAGATGGGGTAACTGCACTACCACACGCTTACCAGCAATACATCAACTTAGATATATATTTAATTATAACAGTACTTTTTTCCTGTAAAACTTTGTCTACCTACAAAATCTTATATCAGAGACAATCTTTTTGATAATTTCTGAAGAGACACCGCCATTCCTACTGAAAGCACATGGGAAGTTTATTCTGCTATATTCTTAAAACTAGCATTTTACCAATGACTAAGTTTGTGAGTGTGTATATATATATATATATATATATATATGTATATATATATATATATATATATATATATATATATATATATATATATATATATATATATATATACACACACATACACACATATGTGTGTGTGCATATGAAGATAGTAACTCTGCTGCAAAGCCTTATCCGGCTCACGGAATAGTGCGAATGTAAACCACCATCTTTGAAAAGTAAACTCTTTCCATGTGCACTGAGTATTTTACCTTGCGTTCACATGCGCACAAATGCATGTATAACACACACACACACACATACACAGCTGTGGTTTTCTTCATTTTCTAATTACTTGTATTATATATATATATATATATATATATATATATATATATATATATATATATAAACAAATAATAAATGAGTATATGCATATATACGTACAGGTATGTGCATACCTACATCTACCTGTATATATAGGTGCATATATGGGTACAGGACATTGCAAACAAAACGTAGACAAGAAAATAATAATAACCAGAGTACAGAAAACACACAAGCCACATATATATATGTGCTTACAAACCACTTTGAAACGCAATGATGACGACCATTGCGTTTCAGGACAAGAAGATAATTGAAAATCATTAGCAACTGCTGTACATACGATCCAACCAAAGACGCTCGAAGTGGGCCAGTTAGCAATAACAGCTACTTTGTCTTGCATATAATGTCTGATAAAAAAAAAGACGCAATTGTCTCTTGATTGACAAACACCGAGAGAGCCTCAAATCATTACACCCCGTTGAGTTATATTATAAAAGGATACATGGAAGCTCGCAGTCTCTAACAGATGGTGTCATTTTGAATGCGTTTAATAATGTTTCAAATTAATCAATATTGACCCTGGAAAATAACAGCAGCAACTACAAGTCACAAGCAATCAGTGACACACAGAAACCTACCATCGAGTTGTGTCTTTTACTCCATCTTATTCTGTTGCAATATGTATCACTCATCTTGTTTGTGTTAGCTATACTAAGAACGCTTGTTTCATTCACTTATACGTTTACTCTATCTCCCAATATTCCTACGCTATCTTATTTTAATTACCAAACTACAAATAAACTCCTTAAGTTCTTTTATTATATTCGCTTTCTAGTTTGAAATATATTTCTATGGTGCTCCGCTTCTGCTTTTATGTTCCTATTAACGAGCAATTTTCAATGCTTCAAAGTTAACCTTAATTTCATAAACTGTAGATAACTCTACATGGGATCCAAGTAAGGAATACCTCGAAATGCTTTATATTAAATTAGGAAGAAATTACACTGAAACACGGGTAATACTATTGTAATAAGTGTCTTACTCGAGCTTTTTAAAAAGGTTAATAAGGATCAAGGTAGAAACATCTTCTGTCTCTAAAGGGGTATTCTCGTTTCTGTGATGTAGTTTAGGCAATTTTATATATGTAGGCATCAGCAGACATTGCGAAGCCTAGCATTTATAGCAATGGTCTCTGGGGATGGTGAGAAATTGAAAGTTATGATTAAAAGTGGTTATTAAACAACTATTATCTACTATTTTGATAAGTAAACAGTTGTTATTATTGTTGTCGAACTCCAGATCGGCTCTGATCGAGTAGGTTTAATCAATGATTATAAGCATTCTAGTCATGACCATCACGTTGGTATATGTTATACAGGACCACATTAGCTTGCGAAGCAATTTTCCTTGCATCGATCTTCAGACGAGAACTATCACAAGGCCGATTATTATTTTATATATATATTGGCGTAGGTGAGGTTTCCTTTTCGTGTTTTCATTTTTGTCATTTTTAATTGTATGCGTTTGGTGGCCTAACGTTTATCTTCGTTGATGCTATTGCCCAGGGGCGTAATTAGGAAACACTCTTTTTTTTTAAATTAATATTATGTGGATATTAGTCTAATTATGTTGTTTATTCCCTGAATTTATCTGCTTATTTCATCGTGCGTTTGCAAAAAAAAAAAATGCAATTGTGTTGTATGTTTGTTTAGACAAGCCTATTTCATTTATCAGAAGGTAATTTGTATATAGAAAATTTAGTTTTCTTTTTGGAAGTGTCTTGCGTTGCGTTGTATTTCATGGTGACTAATATTAACATTCATAGTTTAGTGTGTCTTACGTTAAAACGGAAGTACGAGCTACTTACTTTGCATCCAAGTCAAATCGCTTTCACTATTACTTATCATGTTTCATGATGAGGACTGTTTCTGAAACTATTATGAAATGACGAGACTCATCTACAAAAATGCATAAACTCCATAATCGTTATGTAGAGTGCTCTTTTCATTGGCATATGAGACTTGTATGATGCATCTATGAATGTATGTATGTTTTTTTTTATTCTTTTATTTGCTTCAGTCATTAGACTGCGGCCATGCTGGGGCACCGCCAGTAATTGCATTTTAAATTTGATACTTCATCTATCGTTCTGTTTTGTCGAGCTGTTAAGTTACGAGTACATAAACACACCAACACCGGTTGTCAAGTGATGGTGGGTGACAAACTCACA
>NC_142928.1:139302282-139314782 GCF_046866305.1 Octopus bimaculoides
TATATACACAGAAACACACACAGACACATAAACACAAATATGACTGTACATATAAGTATCTGTCAGCATGTGTGTATTTATATTAAGTATTCTCTTTGTTCATGCCTACCGACATATGAGTAGTCCATCCATAAATTGCTTACTCATTGGTAATAATATCTAACATGTGTGTTAGATGAAAGCTTACTCACTATATAAAACCTGTTTCTATCTGCATATCTATCTACATTTATGTGTTCACACACACAGACTAACGTACATGCACCTAAAGCAGTGGGTATATATTATAGACATAAATGGACGTCCAAGTGTTTGGTGAAGGCTAAATATAATTTTTTTTAAAATTTAGTATTTTAGTTTATTTTTAGTTAAGTGGTTTGAACACGAAAGTTTGTTCTTAATTTTGGAACGAGGCCAGTAATTTTGAAGGGAGGGGCAAGTGGTACTCAGCTGATACTTATTTTATCGGCCTTGCAATGATGAAAGGCAACGCCAACTGCAGCGGAATTTTAACTTAGAACGTATGGGCCGGATGCACTAAGCATTTTTGTCCGGCGTGCTACCGATCCCACCAGCTCGTTGCCTTTTTTGAACACAGAGATTCGACGAAATACCATTTTGAATTTTAGAATAAATGCAACTGATGTAGAAAAAGCGGATAATCACTACAAAGGCTCAATACTCCAATACACTCCAATCTCCCTTAGATCATCCCACCCTTTCAAAGGACATGTTGGAAAATATTAACATACTGTTGGAATAAAGAGATAGTTTGGCTTCAATACCTTCGGGTGAAAAACCAAATTTGTTGTTGTTGTACAAGTTTAGCCTTATGCAGCTTTAATTGAAGGATTTATGAAGACAAAAGATCTAGCCAGAGACGTCCTAACAGCATATTGGGTCCCGGACAAATCAACTGCATTCAGCCTTAGAATATTTATTTATTGACAGCAGCCCACAGTTTATATAGATCAGAACGTGGTCCCTGGATCCCCAAGGCATTTCGACAACTGGCCATTCTGTTCCTGTCTTTAGACGGCAATGGAGCAGCCGTAACCTTTAATGGTCGGGCCCGAAACTGGGATACAGCCTTAGAGATTTAGTCGCTCAAATGGAACATAGGATTTATATTTTAAGCGTGGTATTCATTCTCTCGGCGTCTTTTACTGTGCTGCTAAGTCCTGGGCAATTAAGCAAGACATCATTCGTGGTGACAAATATAAACCCAAAAAACGCGCGCACACATACATACGTACGTACATACACATACATACACACAGATAGATAAATAGGTAGATAGATAGCGAGGGCTTCCACGCAGTTTCCGCCAGCTAAATTCACGCACAAAGGATTAGTCGGCCTGTGGCTTATAGAAGGAGACAATTGTCCAAGGTACTGTGCACTGTGACTGACCTTGTTTGGGAAGCGAACTTTTTAACCCTACACACATACATACACACACATACATACATCCACATACATACATACATACATACATACATACATACATACAAACACACTCACATACATACATACATACATACATACATACATAATCCTTTGGCAACATCGTTTAACCACCAAGTGTCGAATTGTATCCCTTGACCAACTTTGCATATATGAGACTGATAACATCATAAGTTTTGGAAGGCAGCTCCTTGAGCAACACTCTTTCTCTCAAAACCTAGAATACATGCCCAAAAAAGTCGCATGACTACTTCAACGTATCATCAGATGAAAGGATGAATCTATATGAGCAGAAGACTATGCATGGATATGTCAGTAGAAAGCTCTGTGATGATAGAAACATCGATCATCAAAGCAGTTGATCATGGACCAATATCCGGATTACTATATCCCACTTTTAAAGGTGTGCGTTTGCAATCCAGGAACAGGAAATATCAACCAAGTACCTGATGCGCAAAAGGAATAGAGATGCAGGAAAAGAGTAAAATATGACAACTGATGCAGACTTTGTGGAGTTTACACTGAAGATATCATCCACATCATAAGCAGTTGTCTGAAAATGTCATCAAGGTATTAACTTCCGACGTTGTAGCTAGGACACTCTATAATGAAATCTGTCGGAAGGATAATCCAGAGGACAAATAAATAAGAACCCACAATATGGTAGAAGCTGTGCACAGTACTGCAAATTAGCTGCCCAGCAGAGGTTAACATAAAACTGAAGGTCAGGGGAAAAGAGAACACCTATGCTGAACTATTGAGAAATCTGCAGTTACTCTATCCAGATTACAAGTTCAGGTTTATACCAGTAATTATTGGGACCCTGGGATATGTAACACACTGCCTAAATACCAATCTTGAGAAATTAGGCTCTTCTAAACTAGAAAGGAGAAAGCTAATTCGAAAACTACAGATCCAATCCGTAACTGGAACTGGGAAAAACTGTAACACTTTCCAGAAGTTTATCATTTAAATATAAATGAGCATGTTTAGATATGCAACTATATGAATGAGAATACATACATAAAACAAATAAATCTGCACACACATACATACATACATACATACATACATACATACATACATACATACATGCATACTGAAATTCCAGTGATGGAGTCTTGGAACTAGGTTAGAAACCGGTTCTTTCTCTATTGGTAAGAAATATTGAAATAAACTGAATAATGATATACAGAGAGAGAGAGAGAGAGAGAGAGAGAGAGAGAGAGAGAGAGAAAGAGAGGGAATCAGACAGACAAAGAGACAGACAGACAAATAGATAGGTATAGATGTATATAAGGTATGTATATATAAACGAACACACACGTGTGTTTAAGTGTATATATACGTGTATGTTTTCGTGTATGTGGTGCATATGTGTGTGTGTGTGTGTGTGTGCATGTTTGCCCATCTTTTCTTTATAGGCGCAGGCATCGCTACGTAGCTGAGAAGCTTGCTTTGTAACCACGCGTTTTCGTGTTCAGTCCCACTGTGCAGTATATTAGGGGAAGTGTCTTCTAGTACAACCCTAGGCCGACCGTTAACTTGCAAGTGAATTTGGTAGACGGAAACTTTGTGGAAGCCCATCGTATATACATTTACATATGTGTATGTGTCTTTATCTTTGCGTTTCAACCCGAACCATACCACATGAGAACCGATTCTAGTTTGTTTATGGCCCCGTAAATTTCAGGTTCCACAAAAAATGCTTGATAAAATAAGTGCCAGATTAAAAAGAAAATATACCCTGGAGTTGATTTGCCCAACTGATGTCCTAGAATGGTTACAGTCTAATGATGGAAACAAATAAAGGATAAAAGATGTACAAATATATATAATGCAGTAGTTTATTTCAAGCCACAAGCTGACAGTTTATGCACGTATAATGTAGTACACAGCAATACTACAGGAGAAGACCAAGTAACAGCATATGATAAAACGATGTGATATGAAGAAACAGCAAAATTAAACTGGTTTCAGTTTTTAAATGCATCAAGTCTACAATTCTCTTTTATCTTGTATTCATAGTATTTTGCTAAATTGTTATTTAGTCTGTCTAAAAGACTGTTTTATCATTTTTCTATGTAGCTTATTCGACTTTCTCAACTGAGAAGACAATGATCATCTATCTATCTATCTATCTATCTATCTATCTATCTATCTATCTATCTATCTATCTATCTATCTATCTATCTATTTATTTATGTAGCTGCAGATATACTTTAAAGCAATCTATCTATATCTAAGTATACAATTAGCTATCTCTAAATATCTGTCTATTGAAAACAACATATAAAATCCACACTGTCTTTCCAGAATAACATACTAATATATAGGAATACATATCAATAAGTCTATCTTTATCGGACTCCATCCCAGGAATTAAGCCATCAATTTTGTCAAAACTGGAGAAAAGACCTTTTCAGTAAAACATCAACGACAGGATCTACTTATTGCAGCCATATACTAGCAGCTGAGAATGGACCTTATTGAATAATGGAGGTACATCATACCAACGATGCACTTTCCGACATACTTATCTCCACAAATCGTACTAAGGAGATGATCATGTGGGAATTGATTGTGGGAACTGATGTGGGAACAGCTGAAGGAGGTTCATGAGAAAAATTTAGCAAAAGCAGGAGCTATTTGAGCAGTGTAGAAGCCAAGACTTGCGGGCCCACTGCGAACCGTGTGAAATAGGCTACCGACATTTTGTGGGGCGATCATTTTGGAAAGCTCCTCTGGGCTTGGAATTACTGGTGCAGCAAAGAGAGCAGCCATAAGTTCCGTCACCAAAATCACAAAGGAAACCACTATATGACTTTAGATAAAGAAGGCAGGCAGGAGGCTTGGTTCAACGGGAATGCAAGCTTGATTAATCCAGGATGGGTCAACAGGGTGAAAGTGGTGAATGACTTGAAAGTTCTAAGATCCCGGGACCATCACGGATAATGTATCCCAAGTGTATCCGTGAGATGTATCTTGCAACTTAGACACGCACACACACAAACACACGTAAACTTATACACGTTCAAGGGAATATTGTGATACGATCAATTTTACGCCATGGAAACCGGATAACCATCTTTTTGAGTCTATCTATTTATCTATCGGTCTGTATGTGTATGTGTGCATGCGTGCGTGTGTGTTTGTGTGTGTGTGTGTGTGTGTGTGTGTGTGTGTGTGTAAATGTTTTGCGTAACCTTATAATGATAAGCAGAAAACAAACAAAAAACTGCCAGAGGCTGGTTTTTCTGCTAGTTTAAATAATGATATGAATATTGTATAAGTAAAACTATGAAATTATACCTCTTTGCTGTGGGAATGAAGACGACTGTGATACGAATTTACATTGTCTTCACATACATTGGTTCCATTTTCACAAGCAACATACCTTCATAATTTATAAACAGACGTTCACGAAAAAAACAAAACAAAAAAAACTACGTATTGACTTTTGTTTTTCTTCAGCAGTTGGCGATCGATAAAATTGATTTCAGTAGAAAGGAAGAAATGCATGTATTCCTGCATGTACACAAATGTATGCCACTATTCATAAATAAACGTTATTTGGAGCTTTACAGCTTTGCTTCCATCTCGTATGAACGAAATTATCCTATTGATAAACGAGAAAAATCCTTCACACCATGCTAATCTTACTTGCGAAATCCAAAGATCATAACTAGAGAACAATGTCTATTCATATTTTTACACAACTATCTCAATAGTCTTTATTTGATTTCCTCGTATGTTATTTTTTGATATATTCTATTTTTTCGTACGTGTTTTCGATAATGTATGCATCTAACCACTATATTTTCGTAATTTATCCTTGTTCAGTATATCATCCGTCATCTTTGTGGCTAGCTGCAGTCAGCTGGAGTCCGATGGATGATATCAACTATTTCCTGTCTAAATTGATGTTGTTGTTGTTATCATCATCATCATCGTTGTCATCATCATCATCATCATCATCATCATCATCATCATCATCATCATCATTATTATTATTATTATTATTATTATTATTATTATTATTATTATTATTATTATTATTTATTATTCATTATTTAAGACGTCGCACAGTATCCAATATCATGATGTTGTTGATTGAAAATATTGTGTCTACCGTGGGTTTGTACTGTCTGTCAAATCACAACAAGGACTTCAGACAGACAGAATTTTACGCAATATGCGTGCAGTTTCAAGTAATGCCGACTTTTGCAATACACCTAAATTGTAGGGTATTTCTAAAGTTTCGAACAAAATGCTCTGATGACAATAGAGACAACCTTTATGTTTGGCTTTCGTAGTTATCTCATCTTGGCGATCTCAATTTTCAGGTCTCCATATTTATCAATCTTTTCTCTTTCTTTCATGATGATATGTTGATCTCCTGACACTACCACGTCAATTATTGGGTACACTTGTTTGTCCCTCCTAAAGGTTACTATATCCAGCCTTCGGTGCTCTAACACCTTGTCTGTCTGGTGATCAAAGTCCCAGAGGATTTTTGCCTTCTTTTCATTCATTACTTTTTTCCGGTGTGTGTTGGTACCAAGCACCCGTTACCTCCTATTCATACTTCCGGAATAGTAACCAGTTTTGGGCTATCTTTAGTCTGCGCTGGTACTCTTTTTGAGCAAGACTTTCACAAGCAATAACAATGTGAGTCACGCTTTAAACCCTCTTCCCACACATTCTACAGAAGTTCGTTTACACTTGTGTGGTATATATCTCTTTTCACTGAGTTGGTATTCAATGCCTGATCCTGGGCAGCGATGATTAAGCTTTCAGTATTCTTTTTTTAGTTCACGCTTACTGAGCCACCTTCATGATGCTTCCTGGTCTTTTAATTTGTCAGTTTCACGGTGGAACTGACCATATAATTCCATGCGGCGTAGTGGTTCTTCTCTCTCGTTGACTGTCTTGTTTGCTGTTTACCAAATATTCTGCCATGTTTCTTCTTTCACTGTTGATGATCTCGCGCAGGCTTATCAGTCCATGTCCACGTTTACCCCTCTTAATGTAGATCCCGTGTACATTCGCTTTAGGGTGGAAGGAACCATACATTGTCATTGTCTTTTGGGTAGTGTGATGGAGATAGTTAATATCCGCTTGTAGCTATTTCAGGATGGGTGCACTATAGCGGACTACAGCAACAGCCCATATGTTGATGGCACTCACAAGGTTCCTTGAGTTGAGTTTTGATTTCAAGAGAAGTTTGAGGCGCTTGAAATATGCATGACCTTGTCTTTCATTTCTCTGTGCCTCCTTGGCACGGCCAAAATAACTAGGAAATAACTAGCTGAAAAGAACGGATAGTATGGGACCGTAGGCTGCATGTTGCAAGCCCTCTATGCATGCAAGACTCCAGGAGCTCCAACAAAAATCTGTGATAAATGCAAATAATAATAGATAGACGCAAATAGGTCAGACATCATACTGAAAGACTTCAGACAAAAATCATGCCTCCTCATTGATATGACTGTCCCAATCGATATAAACGTATCTGTCAAGACCTACCAAAAACTGAGCAAATATAAAGATCTTGAAATAGAAATTAGCAAAATGTGGAATCTGAAGACGAAAACAATACCTATTGTCATAGGTGCCCTGGGAATGACAGCGAAACGGGCTGAATACTACCTAGCTCAGATACCAGGAAACCCCAAAATGGCTGAAGTTCAAAAGATAGTGCTCATGGGAACTGCCCATATCCTACGTAAAATACTGTCTATGTGATCTCAAATTTTAAAGCAAACACATAATTTTCTTACTGTACAAATCCAAATATATGGTACCCTAGGCATAACACCTACATGAACTTCTAACTTGTTGTCTCTTGAGGTCTCTGGGTGAGACTTGGATCCAACTTGTACAAATGCAAAACAAAAGTCAAACATAAAATAATAATAATAATAATAATAATAATAATAATAATAATAATAATAATAATAATAATAATAATAATAATAATAATAATAATAATAATAATAATAATAATACTTTCTAATAAGGCACAAGGCTTGAAATTTATGGGAAGCGGATTAGTCGATTACATCGATCACAATGTTTCATTGGTACTTAATTTATCGATCCCGAAAGGATGAAAGGCAAAGTCGACCACGCACTGGAAAAAAATGTCGAAGATATAAGTCGAAACTGAAATATTTTATTTAATGATTATTTCCGCTCTTTAAATTCTCACATTAGGAATAATTTTGATTTTGTTTTAACTTAATATACGCGTAAACAAATCAGACGATTGAAAGACAGAATTTTATGAGGGTCAGTCTTATGAAGTGGCAGAAGGAAATAAAGGGAGATTAACATGTGTTCAAATCTATCAAAGTTCAAATTATTTATTGTTTGATTATGACTATTTTTTGTATTGAAAGAAAAAAAGTAAAATATTTAATAATGAAGGAATTTTAAGCATTAACTATTCGAAAAACTATTTAAGTTTTCACTTATATTTTCGATATCTTTTCCCAACAATACAGTTTTTTATGTAAGTAAATACACTCACCATACCCCGTGTGCCTTTGTTATTTTGAATTAGCATAATAAAAAGTAAATATAATAAATTTTTCAAATAAAATGGTAAATAAATGTTTTTATAACCATTTTTCCTCTAATACTTTTCTAAAATAATTGTACTGATGCAGTGTAATAAAACGAGTAAATATGTTATGCTTCTCCCATAAACTCAGTCTTACAACGAATTCCGTTTTAAAACAAAACCAACCAAACCACACCAACACCCCAACTACTTCTGCCATCCTCCCACCACGAACAACAAGAACAACAGGAAACCATAAAACAACTACAGAACTAAAAACGAATAAGACCATGAATAGCCAAACTCATGAACACAAAATTTCACATTTATAAACGTGAGCAATGAAGAAGGAGATGACTTTGAGAGGATCACTTAAAAACTTTTTTGTAGATAAACTTTTAGTTAATTTGTTCGCAAGCCATTACTTGACATTGAAGTCTGCTGGGCAACAATGCAAAAATTAAAAAAAAAACTTGTGGAAGAGACGCTCAAAGAGCTTGAAGATGCCGAGATAACCGCGCTTATCCGTTTTACCACAAATATAATGCACCGCCGATCACATTTTTCTAACATTGCTAAATCAATGATCTCAGTTAACAGGTCAGTAGAGTACAGATGAGACAGCCATCAGTGAAATCAGGAATTCCGAGATGCAGGTACTTGCGTTCATCTTCGATGACTACGATACCATAGTTGTCCAGAATTAAGAGGAGGGTGGCAGTGTTGTTGGAAATGTTCGTTTCAATAAACAAACGATCTTACTGAGACAGGATCGTAAGTAACTGGTTCTAGAACTGAGCAGTAGCGAAATCGGTATCTTCAGACTAGTGGCCATCCATGTCATGATAGTAACAGAGCAGCCATATTACATCAGGCGTCTAGCTTTCTTTAGAATGCATCCTCTCCTTAGTACTAGTGGGGTCTGGAACAGCATTTTATACGTTGTGATTGCAAAGGTGTAGCGGCTAGCATACAGCAAAGGGTCTGTAGAAGTCTCATAAATTTGTTCCAACAGTTTCAACGGTCTGATAGATAACGACTGGATTTCCCAAATGTAATAGTCTAGACTCTAGAGTCTATACATAAATTAGCTGAATCGTGATTGGATCTAGAAAAGATATTTGTTAAGTTGGCGAACAAAGTTATTGAAAGATGATCACAATTTAAATTTGTTGAATACGCAGATCTCAAAATTTGTCATCTGCTTGGTCGACCTAGTTAGAACCCAGTTAGTGGACGTTAGCGCGTCGTTTCCGGCAAACAAAACTTATAGTGACTGGCTTTGCGTATTTATTAGACAGTGGTTGACAATAACAATAGTCAACAACGGGTTGTGGTGCGTTGTCATAAGATCGATTAGAATAGTCAATAAGGTTTAATATAGAAGAAGCGATAGGAAAAATTAAGTAAGCGGTGAAACTAGTTAGAAATTTAGAAGCGATTAAGAAAGGCCTACGAGAACTTCTTCAACGCAAAACCTGAAGGTTTCATTGCCACATCTAAAGCGTGTGCTCTGAGTGTTCTGAAGTATGAAGGAACGAAAAATAGTTCAATTGGCCCTGGGGCAGAGGTATAACATAGAAATAAAGCCACAATGCAGTAGGGCGCGGGCCATCGATTCTAGTATTCTTTGTAGATGCTACGGGATAAGTGCATGTCTGCGCATCACCAACTACAGTATAAAAGGCCCTCCCTGCAAAGAGTATTGACAACAAATGGACAGCTTGATGAATAGAACATATTGCTTTCAGAAAATCAAACAAACAACGCTCCACTATTGGTCCTATGAAGTCTAGGATAAGGCACGAGGTATGAGCTAGGGACTAGTACAGATTCTAAGGAAACTCAAGAGACATATAGAGGTCAATTTTAGGTTAAAAATTCCGATACATATAGTTAAAATATTGGACAAGACCTGCTTCCCACTTTGGCATTTTTGCATTGTAGTTTCGTTGGGCGTGCAAAACTTTTCATCATTCTGGGAGTTAGATTTAGAGGGTTGGGCTTTGGACTGTGGCTCGTTGAAAAATCTGCATAAATCCAAAGAATTATGCAAGGTTGAACGTCTCTATTTGAGGGTTTTCGTATGTCCGACCAGTTTCAGCCTTGTTTTCAAAGAATGAATCAATGCAGTATAGATCTTCATTGGTCGATGGTTAAGATAAAGAGACAAAGACAGAGCTGTTCGAGTGAAACACACTCGGTATTCAATTCAATAGCGTTACTCTCGTTTCAGGATCTTCGCTTTTACTTCAGGAGTTAAATGCAGCGAGACTCATCCTACTCGAGAGAAGGCAATTCAGTGAAACACTATTTGCAAAAGAGGATGGTGTCACCCTTACGGTGACAGATATCTCAGTAGGGATACTCGTGCTGTCGTTAGGGATGTGTACTCAGTAACCTTGTCCATTGATGTATGGATACTTTTCAAAAACCATTGGCGAAGCCGTCTTAACAACGATGTCAATGTCTCAATTTAAACTTCTCATATATCACAGCAGTGGTGCCATCATGACGTGCAACAGATGCCAAGAGAAAAAGGCAAATGTCATTTCTGTACTCAAACATTGTTCGCTGATATCGTTGCTGATATGTAGTATAATTTGGCTATCAATCACACATTATAGCTTCTTCCTGTTCCATGCAATGAGACAGTATAACACTATTTCACATTTTCTGTGAACTCAATAAAATATGAAGCTATATGAATACAGACACTACGAGCACATACAGGCATACATGTATATATATCATATATCATATATATATATATATATATATATATATATATATATACACATACATACAGGCATACATGTATGTGTGTGTGTGTGTGTGTGTGTGTGTGTGTGTGTGTGTGTGTGTGTGTGTTTTCAAGAAATATCATAAAAGGTTACTAATAGGAAAAATCAACGGAAAATGTTCCAGCATTGGGCACGCTGCCAATGACACCACATCGTGTAATGTTTTAACTACAAACAACAGTTGTTTCGGTAACTGTTCCTGTCGTGTCTGTCCATCTGTCTATCTTTCTGTCTGTCTATCTGTCTATCTATCTATCTATCTATCTATCTAGATTTCTATTAATACTGATGTTTCTTTTTTATATATATTAACTGCATAAAGAAAAAAGAAAATGCTGTAAGCAGAGTGAAATATTCATTTTTATTGAACGTTGACATAAATTTCCAAGTTTCGCCAAGTAAGACTCTTCAAACTATTGTCAAGAAACGTAAGTGTTATTAAAAATTGAAGAGTTTAGTGTTATAGGCAAGGTGATACTACAAAAGACAACAATGATAATGACTTCCCATTTGGACATTGCACTAGCAGTTGTTGTGGGGAGGTTGACTAGTACTTTACTTTATCGACCCCGAAAGAATGAAAGGCAAAGTTAACTTCGGCGTGGCTGGAACACAGAAAATAAGATGCCGGAATAGTACAGTCTATATGCCAACGAAATCGGAAGATTGTGAGAAATACATTTTATTGGAGGTGAATTGAGTTGTGATCATATTCAAGATGGAAGGTGGATGCAATTGTATGTGTATATAGGATAGTTTAATCTATATGTTAATTTCTTTGACTCTATATGAACTATAGGGAGCCGACAAAAGAACTCTACCTGTAACAGTATTTGCCAATGGATTGTAGTTGTCTACATCTGTAACTGTCTACCATTGCTTCAGTTTCTGTAGACGTCCATGTTATGGTCTAATATGCTTGTATTTCCTTTGAGATGTCTATCGGAGGGCCTGCCTTGTAATAACGGAAAGAGGTTTCCGTAGGGTGTCTCCCAGCCAACCCCATTTCCTACTTGCTTTTCATAATGTCAATGTCATGTCTTACCGCCTTAACACCGTTCACAGACCATTGAGCAACACTAATGATATCAGCATTTCGATGCGAATCATAATGATATATGGGAACAATTTCCCAATATTCAAATGGCTTCCAAACCTCGATGTCAGTGAACTTTTTCTCAACAACAACGTCGTTAACTGTTCCCCAATACATCAAGCGGTCCTTGAAAAAAGGAGAGATGATAAAGACATCAATTTTAGTCAGAATACTCTGTATACACACACACACACACACACACACACACACACACACACACACCCACACACACACACACACCCACACACACACACACATATATATATATATATATATATATATATATATATATGTATATGTATATATATATATATATATATATATATATATATATATATATATATATATATATATATATATATATATGTGTGTGTATGTATGTTATCAATCAGTTTCATTTCTGTATTTCTTGTCAATAGAGAAAGAGCCGGACTCTAACATAGATTCAAGGCTCCTTCATTGGAACTTTTATCAACATCATCTAGGTATTTGTGCATATGTGTGTGTGTGCAGTATTTGGTGTTAGTGTATGCGCAGATTTGTATGTTTGTTTTATGGATGCGTT
>NC_142928.1:139322282-139334782 GCF_046866305.1 Octopus bimaculoides
CCATGATGTGTTTATGTTGGAGAGGGTGCGTGCGTGCGTGCGTGAAGGCCCAATCAACTTGTGAAAGATCATGATTGATCGCATCCGAGGCTACGTTATGAAGATCCATAGTGTGAAATGGATGGGCTGGAAAGATGTCACTGGATTTGATCTTTGGGTGATAGAATTTAAGATCGCAGAGAACCATGTCATGGTCTGAGAGTAGTGGTGCTTTTTCCACTGCAATGTTGAGGATAGTGTCTGTGTGGTTACTAAACACTAGGTTATACATGCATATATATATATATATAATATAGAACATTTATAAATAGAAGGTCTTACAGCTATTTCCAGGATACTTATTATATTCCTTCATCGGAGACGGTGTGAGAGGATGGTTAAGCAATAGCTAGTTTAGATAAGATAGGAAATATAGAGTGAATGTATGGAATATTGTATTTGTAAATCCATTGTTTAGGCAGAATGGTATATACATACATATACATATATATATAGGCATAAGTATATACGTCACTAAAATGACTAAGGGCACTATTCAGTACCAGTATTGCTAGAAATAAGAGTCAAATCAATTCCATACCCACAGAAAGCAACTCTTTTAACTCTTAGTCACTTTAGTGACGTATATATTTATGCCTATGCACACACCCGCACACACATATATGCCGGTTTGCTGGTGTAAACAGGAAAAATAGAACTCAAAATATGAGTATATGTATATTTGTATTAATGTTTAGCAGAAGTAGCAGAGTGACACAAATTCCGCACTGACGCACGAAACTCTCAGAAGTCACCCTGTTAGTTTTCTGCAAAACAGTATGCAACACCAAACGTGTTGTCTCTAAGTTCGTCAAATTTATATCCCAAGGACTACTAGGTTTTGGGGGTTGTCGAAAGGGAATCCAATCGACATCCTTACAATACCATAGCGTCACTAAGGCCGCCATTTTCCAGATGATGTCCGAAATTAATAAGGACTAATTAGTGCAGGCATTTCAACGATTCCCGTCTCATATTGAAGCAGTCATCGAAGTTAAAGAGTGGTTCATAGAACAATTTCAGAAGAAACCTTATCGAAAGCGTGTACATAATACTTTCATGAAAATACATTTGGCTTTTGTATATTAGAATTATTTTATCAAATTACTTAAAATTTCTTCAAAATAACTCACGCTCTCTGTATATGTATACGAAGGCATGTTGCCAGTTGTCACATTCATTCATTCATTCATTCATTCATTCATTCACAGAGTGTTGTTCAACTTAGGGTTAAAGCAGAAGACACTTGAACAGCTAGTCGAAACACGGAAGAATACAACGCTATGAGAAATGTGAAAAGAAGACAATGTTACGTATTTCGCAACGTTATTTATTCATTATTTAAGTAAATGATAAATACACCACCTTTAAATATGTTTATCTAACAGAACCATTCTCCTGAAGATATTCAATATTTGCAGAACAAACAGTTGGTATTCCTTCCAGACAATTGTTTAAATGCAAATTAAGTTGACACACAAAGAATTCTTGCTATGCTTGATGAATTTCTTCTGTCCTTTTAAAATATATTTAAAATTATTTTATTTTTATCCATTATAATTCATCGTTCAAATATCTGTTCTGCGTATTTGCTTCTCTGAGTATCCCTTGGACTGGAGTCACATGCATAGACGGCATTGTAACTTTCACTTCCTGTCACTTTTTTCCCTCACGCCGTCCTTTTATTTCTTTGTTTCATACTTTGTTTCATATTCTCTTTCCTTCTTTTTTCTTCCTTCCTTCCCTCCTTCCTTCCTTCCTTCCTCCCTCCCTTTCTTTCTTTCTTTTTTTCTTTCTTTTTTCTTTCTTTCTTTCTTTCTTTCCTTCTTTCTTTCTTTCTTTCTTTCTTTCTTTCGTTCATTGTTTCTTTCTCTACATCTCTCTCTCTCTCTCTCTCTCTCTCTCACTTATTGTCTTTTTCTTTTCTATCTCACTCTGCTTGCATGTCTGTGTCTGTCTGCCCGCTTGCCTGCTTCACATTCTCTTTTTCTCTCTTTCTCTTTGTCAGCTTGTCTTGCTCCCCCCTCTCTCTCTTTCAAGACACTCTTTGCATTTACTGTATACCAACACAGGTCCTTTATACAGCTTCAAAGAGAGACTCCTTGAAGGTTTTACCCCAGTCCTTCACAGGCAAGAAAGAAAGAGGACTGAGAATTATCAGTTATCCCAACTGCCTGATTTTACACACTTCCATCAGCAGACACTTTTCAGACATTTAGGTTAGTGTTAATATATTTAATGTGAGGATTATTAAACATAGCCCTATGCAAGGTATTAAACTGCATCCGGTGTTGAGATTCCAAGAGTATAGAGTTACCTGTTAGTCATCACAACCCTCAGATGCAGTCTGGCCCAGAATAGCGGTACCTATCAAAGGTCCCAGTTATAGAAGAAAACAGTCCTGTGACTGAGGCATAGAGGACTAAGGGAGGGGTTGGCACCCACACACTCATTGATGTTACGTGAATCAATCCCTCTTCCTATGGGCTAATCAAGTCCTATGACCAAAGAATAAGTTCGAGAGTGCAGGAGACAAACTGTAGCATACCAGCAGGGGGCAACGAGAAACTGCAGCTATGTCTTTCCTTAGAAAAATCGTAAATTTTAGTATGGAAGTCCATTATCACCGCTGCCTGTGGACATGGCATGTAAAGAAAAAAAAATAAAATGATTAAAAAACTTAATAGAAACAATTATGTGATGAGTAAAGAAATAATATTACATAATGACTAATGCCATTTTTAATTAGCTCAGCAAGAATATTAGAAATATATATTAATGATTTAATGAATAAATCATTACATTGCAGTTGATAGTTTGGTGTGGTGCTTAAGTTGATAGACAGAGTACAGTAAATGTAAATAAGGAATAAGAAACAAACAGATGGATATTAAACAAGGTTAACGACGCGTTGTAGAGCTTGTACTGCATGCCGACAAAACAAAGATACAGTTACAACATATATTATGAAAACCTTCCTATACATGAACACCCGACAACAAAAACTAGAAGGTTTCTACGCTTCAAAGATCACTGATGATCTCTCATACAAACCACACACACACACACACACACACACACACACACACACACACACACACACACACACACACACACACACACACACACACACACACACACACAATACACTCACACATGTGTATATATACATGCATATATATATATATATATATATATATATATATATATATATATATATATATACACACATGCGCACACATATACGTACAAATCTTTTTCTCTCTCTCTTTTATATATATATATATATATATATATATATATATATACACACATATTTATATATATATATATATAAACACACACATACATATATATATATACACACTCACACATATATTTTTATATACATATATACAAATACATACATACATACATACATACATACAAATATATACATACATAAATACATACACTCACACACACAAACACACATAGCAGTGGGTATATGTCCATGAGTTTGTTTGTCTGTGCGTGTGTGCATGTGCGTGTACGTGTGTATAACAGAATATTGCCAAGTCTGCATCTCAAAGGCTGTTTCATCTTCGTAGCCACAAAGAAAAAATCTTCAGCTCAATACCGGTATATTTCTCCCATATCTGAGTCAGTGTTGCTGCTCACGCAAAATAATATACAACTACATTCAAACGAAAACCAGCTGATTGGCAACGGCTCACTCAGTACGACACTGCAACCAGTGAGTCACACGGGCGCTTTTATCATATTTTACTATACTGCAGCGAATTTTGCTCCTTCAGCTACTACGAGCCATTATTATCATGACGTTTACTCCTTTAAACTAGCTAGTTTCATACAGTCCTTATCAAAGCCCGTCCTATGTACTTATCTTTCCTCCTCTTGTTGGCACTCCGTCGCTTACGACGTCGAGGGTTCCAGTTGATCCAATCAACGGAACAGCCTGCTCGTGAAATTAACGTGCAAGTGCCTGAGCACTCCACAGACACGTGTACCCTTAACGTAGTTCTCGGGGATATTCAGCGTGACACAGTGTGACAAGGCTGACCCTTTGAATTACAGGCACAACAGAAACAGGTAGTAAGAGTGAGAGAAAGTTGTGGTGAAAGAGTACAGCAGGGTTCGCCACCATTCCCTGCCGGAGCCTCGTGGAGCTTTAGGTGTTTTCGCTCAATAAACACTCACAACGCCCGGTCTGGGAATCGAAACCGCGATCCTACGACCGCGAGTCCGCTGCCCTAACTACTGGGCCATTGCGTCTCCACTTTCCTCCTCTTATACCTAAAAGAAATGTGTATCCTTAACTTGTTTGTTAGAAGGGGCTATGCACATGACCTCTAAGACGAGTGACATAGACATGGTTAATTTTACTCTCGCGAGTTGCACGTTGATAACCGTGAGTAAAATATGGGTATTGATATATTCAAAGAAATGGTATTTTGTGTAAGACGAATGGACGTAAGGTCCTCTGTCAGATCTGACAAAATGGGCTCTATATAGGAGACAGTGTGAAGAAGAAACGAGTTTGAAGTTCTTCAGTGTGGGAAGAACGAGACGAGCCAGCTTCAAGGAACGGTGGCCAGTACAACACAAAGGCGTTGTCTTTTCTCATCTCTCAGATCCTGCACCATCCATTCTTCAGTCAATGTTTCTCAGAACCGTCACCTTGGAATCCGCACTACTGAGTCAGAGACGGTGAACACATGTTGAAATACGTGTTGGACACCAATTAAATCGACTTCATTAATTTAAAAGACCTACCATGAGGTCATTTACATAATCCCTGTTTCTCTGACAAATTTTCAAATTAAAATAACCAGCTTTTCCCATATTCACAGATCCTTTAGTTTCCTTCCTATTTTAAACAATATCGTATTACGCAGATTCATTGGAGAATGGATTACGTAAATGTAAGAGATTTTTTGTTTGATTCACCGGTTGTTTTGAAACAATATGTTGAATAGCAACGCGATTGTTATTGAGAACCAGTTGGAGAAGGATGGATTAATGAAGTAATAATGAAAGAGATAAAAACAGTTATTCTCAAAAGTAGATAAATAAAACAATAAATACTTTATAAAATCCATATAACATTGTATGTCAACGAAACTAGCATCCACAATAAAGAAATGCTGATTAGAAAATATAAAAAATACAGACACGTTTAAATTACGTAAGAAATAACATAGGTATTTTGGATTTGTCAACTGTGTCTTCGTAGAAAACCTACAAAGACATACTAATACAGCGGTTATCAACGCCTGAGATTAGGAGGTTGAAGAGCTTCAATTGGATTTATAGCGGTTAGTGATTGAAGTGGTAAAAGTTTCAGACAAAATAACTTTCGGTGTTCAAATTCCACTAAGATCATTGATTTTGTTTCAGCCTTCTGTAGTTGATAAACTAAAGTACCAGTCAAGAATTTGGATCGATATATTCAACAATGCGTCATAGCCCAAATTATGTGCCCTTCAGAAATGTTAAAGCACATTATTATAAGTGGACACACACACACACACACACATATATATATATACACGCAAGCGAATATATATATGTACAATGTTGGTCAAAAGTCACCTGACAGTAAATCAGAACCATTATTTCCAGGATTTATGTTTAACAATTGAATGAATTTAATAAAATCATCTAAATATGAAACCTCATGAAAATTGTTTAAACTGAAGTCCTTGGGTGATACCTTTTTCCATTCGAGTCAACACAGAATTACTGATAGTATTTAAGGAATATATATATATATATATATATATATATATATATATGTGTGTGTGTGTGTGTGTGTGTGTGTGTGTGTGTGTGTGTGTGTGTGTGTGTGTGTGTGTGTGTGTGTGTGAGTGTGTGTGTGGGGGGGTATCCTTTTATTCTTTTACTTCAGTCATTAGACTGCAGCCTGACTGGGGCACTGTCTTTGAAGAATTTTTTTTACTTCTTAAAGCCTGATACTTATTCTATCGACTTCTGTTGCCGAACTGCTAAGTTACGGTGAGTTAAAAACACCAACACTGGTTGTCAAGCGGTGGTGACACACACTCACTCACACACACACACACACACACACACACACACACACACACACACACACACACATATATATATATATCTATATATATATTTATATGTATGTATATGTATATGTATACAAATAAATACCGAACTGGCTTCATCCCTCAATTTAAGTAGCTAATTCAACTGAATCCTAATTATATATATATATAATATTCGTAACCACTTCAACATGGCTGCTCCTTTCGAACGGATGTTACTGCATTTTTTTAAGCCCAAGAGGACATCTTCTTTAGCAGATTATCAATACTCAACTACATCTGATTAATTGCGAGCAGGCGAACGAACCCCTACCCCCTTCTAGCAAGGGGACCAGCGGACCAGCTTGGTTTCGGGCTATTTCTGCCTCCCTTCAGTACTGGACACCTCGTCCATTAGAGATGGTCCGCTGGTCCCATCGCTAGAACGTGGTAGGGTTTCGTTTCCCTGCTCGCAATATATCGGATGCAGCTGTGCTTCGTTAACCAGCTTGAGGCGATGTCCGCTTGAGATTAAAAATATCGCAGTAAAGTCCATTCGAACGGTACAGCCATGATGAAATGACTACGAAAATTACTTTCTAGTACAACTACTGCGATCATCTCTAAGAGAGATTTTAGAACTAGCTTTTAAGCTTTTATATCCTTCGCACTTCTTGCATGGATGGTAAGCCAAGAATCATTCTCAAATAATTTTCAGTTCATTTTTTGATCATTCCAAGTGCTCCTACAATCACTGGTATTGTAACTGTCTTGAGATGCTACATCTTTTCGATTTCGATTAGCAAATCTTTATATTTTCTGAGCTCATCAAATTCTTTTGCCGAAACATTACGCTCACAAGGTATGCTCATATCAATCAATAAACAGACTTTATCATTTCGGTCTCTCAAAAGAGTAGCTGGTTTATTAGCTTTGATGATCCGGTCTGTACATACTGGAAAATCCCTGTGAATAGTTACATTTACTCTATCAGTTACAGTCTCAGAGTGGTACCAGACAGAAATGTGTATCTTTAACTAGGTTGGTAGAAGGGGATATGCACACGACTAACAAATCCACTTACAAGGCTTTGATCAGCCCGGGGCTAGAGTAGAAAGCACTTGCCCAAGGTGCCATACAATGGGACTGAACCCGGAACCATGTGATTGGATAGCGAACTTCCGATTTGCACTCATGTAGTTTCGGGTTCAATCCCACTGCAACCACTCTGGTGTTACTTGGTCGGTATTTAACAAGGTGTTGAATTGCGCAGCTATTCGTGCATGACATTCACCGAATCTTTTGATCCAGTAGCCTTGAACTCCATCTGGTCCCGTGGTCATCCAGTTACTCATTTTTTTGCTGATTTCCTTCACTTCTTTAACTGAAATGACTAGTTCTGCCTGTTTTCGACAGATTATTGTTTGTTTCAGTTCTTGCAACCATTCAGCATCCTTCTTGTGCTCCTTGTCTTTGCTCCAGATGTCACTCCAAAACCTTTGACTTTCAATGTTTTCTGGCATCAACTTTTCATCTGTACACCCTCCATTTATTTCTTTATAGAATCTCTTCTGATCTACTCTGAATAACCTATTCTGGTGGTATCCCTTCATTCTTTGGTCGTATCTTACCATCTTTACTTTCTTTGCAACGAGGCGCTGTTTCATTTCCTCCATTACCACTTTCAGGCCCTTTCTTTCAATATTATACTTCTTTTTCAGCACCCTGTATTTTTGTTTGCTTTTAAGCTCCCCTTTCTCTTTTCGGTCTAACACACAGATTTCCTTTTATTATTATTATTATTATTATTATTATTATTATTATTATTATTATTATTATTATTACTATTACTATTGTTGTTGTTGTTGTTATTATTGTTGTTGTAGTTGTTGTTATGAATTCACTATCATCTTTCAATTCAGTTTCCATTTCTTGTCGAGTGCCTTGCTGATTTCAAGCCAGAAGATACTAAACATTGATGGGTAAGGGCTTTGTCAACATCGGCATTATTATTTATCTTTGGGTATTTGCCATTCATAGGTTTTTCTTGCCATTTATCTGTATGAATATCCAAGGCAGCAGCTTTAGCACGGGTTTTCATACGCTTAGCTTTTTCTGTGCTTGTTTCCAGTACTGTTAATTCTGGGATTTAGATAGTCCTTTGCCTGTTTTGTTACTGAGTATGACGTTTTCTTGTTTTCATGCTTTAAGACAAGTTTTAACATCCAGTCATTAGAGTTTTTCAGGTAAGTGTTTTGGTTAGTTGTGGCAATCTTCAGTGTTAATTCCAGTTGTAAAAGTCCATGTCCACCCTCTTTTCTTGGCAGGTATACTCGTTCAATATCTACCTTAGGGTGGTGCATTGTATTCATTATCAAGAGTTCTCGTATTTTTCTGTCACGCTTACAGATTTCAGTTATTATTATTATTATTATTATTATTATTATTATTATTATTATTATTATTATTATTATTATTATTATTATTATTATTGTTCAGTAGTTTTAGTTTTATAACGTGCTGTCACTTCACTACCGAGCGCAGCTCTGTGCGCCTTGGGTATGTGCTGTGGTTTGCTGTGGTGCTCTTATGTTTACTGTATTGAAAGTGTTTTGCGTAGAATGTGTGCAGTACCCAGTAGTGCAATTTTCTGTACGTTATATATATTTCTAAGTCCTGGTGTTTTTGTTATGTATTTGTCTGAATATTTATTATTATCATTATTATTATTATTATTATTATTATTATTATTATTATTATTATTATTATTATTATTATTTATTATTATTATCTCTTTACCACAGGTTTTGTTGGAACTTCGGGACTCTTGCATGTTATTCGTTCTTTTCCGCTATCTAATACTTTCCTGATTATTCTGGCAGTGCCAAAAAGTATTATTATTATTATTATTATTATTATTATTATTATTATTGTTATCATTATCATTATTATTTCTTTTTATTGTGTGACATATTCTCATCCACAATTGAGTATATCAATCTCAACTTTGCCCTGTTTTAACTGTATCCTAGGAGCTCAGCATTTATAAATCTTCCATTTCTACCTCTCCATGCATTCCCTGTTGAGGCAGGTGAACATTATCTGGCTAAACCTGCTTATCTGTAAATGCCAACTGGTATAAATCTTCGAGAATGCAGAAACCTTCTGGACAATGGCTGTATCCCAGAATCTCTTCAATCATCATTCTGGAAACTGAGGTGTTCCATGAACCTTAATTCATTTTCTACTCTCTTTTATACTTTATCAATATAATTTCTGTCACGCACGCACTGACAGAATCATACACGCACGCACGCACACACACTCTCTCTCTCACACACACACACACACACACACACACACACACACACACACACACACACACACACACACACACACAAATACACAGGCATAAGCATCACACATACACATACACTCCTAAAAACAGTTTGCGTCAAACTATATTATTCTGTTATCTTTTATACAAACACTTAATCCCTACGCAACTTTAAAACCTTTCATTGGTCCTGCTTATACTATCTTTTATAGACACTCCGAAATCATTCGGCAATGTAGATTAAACAATCGCTCCTTAGCAGTTCTAGAATATAGGCATTATTGGTGTCAAGGGAAAAAAATCTGAATATTACTTCCTCCCTAATCACCATGATAAACAACGGAGGCCACAACACTCCTTTAAATGCTCAGTGACAAAATTCGATAATCATTTACGGTAATTATACATTATCAATTAGTGGAAGTTGGTTTGTAATGGCTGCGTTCCCTTTTATGATTTGGGATACATCACTGTTCTGGATTACATCAACTGCTTGTAGGAGATTGTGTGTATGTGTGTGAGAGAGAGAGAGAGAGGGAGACAGACAGAGACAGAGAGTGAGAGAGAGAAAGAGAGAATATAATGGAATATAATGTCCCGTCAAACAATTATGTGGTAGGATCTCTATGAATTCACATTTCTAAGCTGTTCACCCTGATGATGGGCCTCTGTGCCTGAAATATATAAAGGTTATTCAATTTTCAATTTTCGCATTGTTAGAAACTCTCATTCTCAATTATTTGTTATTTTACTTCTGTATCACAATGTTTCAAGCAAATTACGACGCTCTCCGGGAAATATATTGATAATGTAGAAATATATTGATTTGTAGAGATAAGGTGAGGAAGAATTTGGAGACATGAATGCTACTTCATTGAGTACCTGAGCCTATATAATGGTGATTGAAAAGATTCTGGGATATAACCACCATCGAAGAATGTTTTGCATCTTCAAAAAATCTAAATCTTTACAAGGTGAAAATTTGCACTTATTCTATAGTGAAGATCACATGCTACGACGGAGAAACCTCTACTCTAACTTGGATTATATGAAGGAGAGGGGAAAATATATGTCTAATCATCTGGTCACTAAATTATCTGACTACTGACTTACCGTAGAGTAGCAGCATTACTTTTACTACGCAGTAAATAATGGAAACACATGAAGTATAACAAAATAAATAGTTTTTTAATTCTAAAGAAACCGAACTGGCGAGGTTAAGATGAGCGGAAGAAGAGTTAAACTTTGCAGGATGGATTAAAAGAAAGTACAGCAATCCCTCGACTATCGCGGGTATTACGTTCCAAAATACCGCGATAGGTGAAAATCCGCGAAGTAGAAACAGTATTGTAATGTATATTTTTATTTTCATTTTTTATAATTTGTATATATTTATTTTATCATAAATGCAAAACAACACCACGGAGGAATCAATGTAAGCTTAAATAATAAACCACGATATGTGAACCGCAATATGGCGAGGGATTACTGTAATTTAAATCTACCAGAAAAAATATGCTCAACAGAGGACAGAAACCCCCCCCCCAAAAAAAAAAGCAATGAAATACGAAACCAGTATAAAAATTCAGTTTTTAGTTCAATAAAGCTTATGGCATGCCCAACTCTGTATATAGGACACAGGGCGATATTTTGAGACACTTCTTTGGGGAAATAAGTGCCTCTTATATTACATCAAATGCAGTATATTAAGTGTACAATGATTTTTAAGAATAACTTGGCCCTTTTAATGTTCATTGCAAGCTTTCCGTTTATCCTTTTCTCTTCATTGATGAAACAGTGTTTGCTATTGATCAGTGGTTCTCAACCGAGGTCTACATGACCCGTGAGAGTCCGTTTAAGATTTTATTGTTAAAATGTATGTACAATAAGGCGCAGGAGTGGCTGTGTGGTAAGTAGCTTGTTTACCAACCACATGGTTTTGGGTCCAGTTCCACTGCGTGGCACCTTGGGCAAGTGTCTTCTACTATAGCCTCGGGCCGACCAAAGCCTTGTGAGTGGATTTGGTGAACGGAAACTGAAAGAAGCCCGTCGTATATATGTATATATATATATGTATGTGTGTGTATATGTTTGTGTGTCTGTGTTTGTCCCCCCAACTTCGCTTGACAACCGATGCTGGTGTGTTTACGTCCCCGTAACTTAGCGGTTCGGCAAAAAGAGACCGATAGAATAAGTACTAGGCTTACAAAGAATATGTCCTGGGGTCGATTTGCTTGACTAAAGGCGGTGCCCCAGAATGGCCGCAGTCAAATGACTGAAACAAGTAAAAGAGTAAAAGAGTAAAAAGAGTAATAAATTTTGTTATACTTCTACAATACACAAAATATATTAACAATTTTGCTTTTATATAATTCCCAATCATATTTGATTATATAAATATAATAGGATTGTTTAAACATTGAAATGGCTATGAAGATCCACTCGAGTAAAATAGGAACGAAAAGGGTCTATAGGTAAAAACCACTGCTTTAGACAAATTCTATCTCTTCACTTGTCCTTGACGAAACGGTTGATTCCCTAATCGTTTCAGGGAAAGTAGATAATAAGGAAAACTAAATCGTATTATTGAATGTAATACGTGGAAATAAAACGCAAAAATATTCTTTGATATGTTCTTTGCAGTATAAGCTGGTTTTCTTAAATTTTGATTTTTTAAAAACTTCGACAGATATGAAATAAATCGTGTTAGTTCGAAGTAGATTAACCAATAAACAATAAAAAGTAGAAAAAAAAATCGATAAGAAAAAATTGGCAGTCTTCGACTTCTTTCCTATCCATGTGGTACTTTTTAGCCTAATATTCTTTGTGTTATTATTTATAGTTTTATCTCCTTCGAGTTCTACCATTGATATGATTTATTCCTTGATATATTGATTTCAAATTTTGGCACGAGACCAGCAGTTTCAGAGGAGGGGTAAGTCGATTAAATCGACACCAGTCGTCATCTGGTACTTATTTTATCGAACCCCGGAAGGATGAAAAGCAAAGTCGACCTCTGCGGAATTTGAACTCAGAAAGTAAAGACGGACGAAATGTCGCAAAGC
>NC_142928.1:139337282-139387282 GCF_046866305.1 Octopus bimaculoides
TCTTTGCTATTTTTTGTTTTTGTATTTGCTTCTGCACTCATGTCAATTATATAAGAAAGGATGCGTTATACGCAGACGCACACATTGCACGCATACACATAGACATGTACATGCGCTTTTCATGCACATGCATATATATATATATATATACTCCACCTTCTCCTCTCTCCAATATTCTATTGTATTTCTCTTTCTTCACGGCATCATCACCATCACCACCATCATCATCATGATGATGATGATCATCATCATCATCATCATCATCACCACCATCATCATCACCACCATCATCATCATCATCATCATCATCATCATCATCATCATCATCATCGTCATCACCATCGTTGTCAACGTCGTCATCATCATCATCATTATCATCATGAACAGCAGCACCGGCACCACCAACACCAGCTCCAACACCTACACCACAACCACAACTATGAACATCAACAACATCAACAGCAGCATTTCAACCTTCCTCCCCTCCTCCTCCTCCTCATCATCATCATCGGCAGCAGCAGCAGCAGCAGCAGCAAAAGCAATAACTGCATTATCATTCATCTATATTCTGACGAGCATCATCATCGTCGTCGTTGTTATCGTCCCCTCCTCTTCCCCCTCATCATCGTTATCATCATCATCATCATCATCAGCAGCAGCAGCAGCAGCAGCAGCAACCTTACAATCCTCACGGTCGGTCATCATCATCATTGCCACCAGTGTAATGGTCTCTCGACTTCTTTATCATCAAAATGTAGACATTCTGTCTCATCATGTTTTATAATTGTCGCGATGGCCACTGACTTCATCCTCATCATCATCAACCATCGTTATAATAATAGTAATAATAATAATAATAATAATAATAATAATAATAATAATAATAATAATGATAATAATAATAATAATAATAATAATAATAATAATAATAATAATAATAATAATAATAATAATAACAATACGTTGTCGTCATCGCTGACATAATCACATTTTCCCCCGCCAGCCTTGTCGTCGTCGGTGTCCTGTCCAACTATGGCGTCATCTACCCGTGTAATAATATTCGCTGACTGAAGTCAGCAGCCATTGTACTTCATTATCATAATAACTTTTATCGCCATCCTCCTTATTATACTAATCATTGACGATTTCTGTTATTATCATCACCGAAACACTACTTCTCTATTATCAGCGCTATTATATTTGGCGAATAACATACCGCTAAAAACATTTCATCATGATGATACGGTCACACCATGATTGCCGAAGAATTTATGAACAATGCTTTCAGCGGTGGGTGGAGGGGGGTGCAAAAAAAAAGAAATAAAACAAAGACAAAACAGACAAACAATAATAATAATAATAATAATAATAATAATAATAATAGCAATGAAAAGAACAAGTAACAGACAAGAAAAATCTAACAATGTCTAACAAAGAATGGTAGTAAAATTAACGAAATGAGCACAAAGCAGATATAAGATGTACTCAGTGGCCATTTTAATGAATCAATCCTGGAAGGGTGAGTCATATCAGAATGATTTTCTATATAAAGCAGACAGCAAGCTGCAGCGGATATAATTGGTAGTTCGATTAAAAATTAGAATAAGCAAAAGCGAATGATCAAAGCGACTTTGAGGCTATGTGATCGCTGGTGCATTGCATTTTTCCGGTGCATTATTATTTGTTTCCTCAATAATCAGAATATTGATATTTTTCAAACTTCTGACAAATTAAAAAATTATTGGCTGCCAGTTTAAGCATGAATTGCTCTCTTGGTTACCAAACATAATGGAATAATATGATATCATATTTAATATACATACATGAATGCCCCTCCTACCGTATATGTATGTATACATGCATGTATGTATGTTTTTATATTTATATGTATGTCCATATATGCATATTTATATGACTATATACATATATATATATATACATATATATATATGTATATGAGAGAGAGGGGGAGACAGGCAGACAGACAGAGGGTGTGTATGAATGTATGAAAGTATGTGTGTATATAATGGTAATATATGTTTTATAATTTTGTGGCAATTTTTCCGAGAGTTTATTAAGTTCTTTGATTCAAGTGCAGAGCAGAACTTTCTGTACGTCATAAATTTTAGCATTTATAGAAATTGCAACCAAACAACAAACCCTGATAGTAATTTATTAAAAGAGAGATTGATATAATCTGAAAGTTTAAAACTTATAACTCATGTATAAATTATCTCAAGCTTATACGAATAGATAGATCGATGGGTAAGACTTTCAAATAATGTTTAACTGATGTCATCTAAAACGAATATATCCATATATAAACTATGGTTGCAGGCCAGGACTAATTGTATTGTGATCTCATCGGTTAGAGAAAGTTCAAAAAGAGGAAAGTATTGATTCAGTAATTTATCTCTATATTGATTTATTTCATCATATTGATGGTGCTGTGGTCGTTGATATTGTTGTTTAGTTCCAATTCACTCTTGATTGAACACACATAAACATCCCGCCTTTTTCGTTTCAGACACCGTGCACTCCAAAGTACACTACTGTTGGCTTATGTATCCTAATGTTTTTAAGACGGCAGCGTGATTTGAGGGAGGTTTGGCTGCTATTTATAGCAAATTGAACCACCATTCAGATCCTTCTTCATTCGCTCGATACTGATGTTATTGTTTACATATGCATTTTAATAGTTTTAATGACAAGTTGTTAACAATCAATGTATAAAACTAATGTCAATTATTAATAAACTAAAATAAGAGCAACAATAACTATCCATTATGATATATTATGAGCAATAAAGAAACCTATCAAGCGACAAAGACTTACATATCCTCAACTGTGTCTACTCTGCATCAAGTGGAGTGGAGCGTGGCCTGTGAGTGTCTTATAGTTACTCAACTCGAACAACACAAGAAAGTGACAGCGTTTTGCTTGCACTCCAGTTGAAGTTTTTAACTGGCAGTAACAATGTATCGCCTAATTCACGCCAGCATGTTAACTCGCATCGGTATACTCTACGCTCTGAATTCAAATTTTGTTAGGGTCGGCTTTACTGCTCATCTTTCTAGAGATGATGTAACAAAGATCCTGTCAAGTAAATTAGGTCGAGTAATCGATTAAAACCTTTTTAAAAATTGCAAGACTTTGGGTCTCCGTTAGAAGAGCACGGCTGTTAGTAATGTGACGGTAGCTGACTGCTGCATTACTGCTGCTCAAAGCCCAAACCGGTGACGAATAAATGCATATAGTATACTTATGTATGCCATATGTCCACATTCTACATTCAGTATCTTATTCTACACACATCAGTCTAAAATTTGATTTACTTTTAGTCTTCCATCTCTCTTCACCTTTTTCTTTCGCGATTCACAAGAGGATATAAATCTTCAAACATCAAAGAAGCTAGAAACAATTCAGTAAAGCGTAGGTAAAGCAGTTCTACAAAGTATATGATTCCTTTATCTCTGTTATCTTTGTTCAGTAAACAGTTTTGATATTTCATACAAAAGCTCATGTGTTTGCTCCATGAACAAATAAGTGCAGCCATAGCAGACTCGCTAACAAGTTCGCCTCGCAGCTATGTGCTTACATCTTGTATAAATGTCTTGATATATATCCTGCAGTTGACTAATATCTTTCTTATATTGTGGCGGCAAAGCTAAATATTGTCTTCCTGGTGTCTGACACGCACGATCTGTAGAAACTATTTACTATTTTCTCATAAGGAAGCTAAGACTTTCTGTCAGTTTAGAGTTGCTTCGCTTGGTATCTGATACTCAGAAGAGCTTAAAAAGTCGAAATGAACCTACCAGTCCTGAGAGTTTGCTGAACTGACTTTGATGTGTTTGCACCTTTTGCGTAAAGCGAAAATTTTCCTCCATGGCTAGTAAATGCCTCTTTACTGGTCAAAGTTTGTTTATATATACATACATACATGTTAAAGAAGTCTGATGGATATCTCACCGGTTCACGAGGAAACAAAAATACTAAAATTACACACTGTTTCTTTATGGATTACGTAAAACTTTATGCAAAGAATATGTATGAGATGAAAAAGAGCCTTGACCTAGTTACACCATTCTCAAAGGATGTAGGATTGGAGTTTGGACAGGGTAAATGTTGCTATATGGTTGTGAAAAGGGGAGAACCTGTAAACCAGACTAGTAACAACTCCATCAATGATTTAACTGTTTCCTCTGGATCTGATGAGGAATATTACAGGTGTCTAGGGGTGGATGAAAATATATCTCACAATGACACTTGTAACAAAACACGTGTCACTAGAGAATATTACAGCCGAATAAAGAAAATTTAGACCTCAGAACTCTCTGCATTCAATTAAACAGTAGCCCACAATGTGTTCGCAATGCCGTTACTTATACCAATATTTGGGCTATTTGAGTGGACGATTGATGAGATCCGAGCCATTGATGTGAAAACCCGAAAAATACTAACAAGCACATATAATTTCGACATAAACAGTGACATAGACCGCCTCTATCTAAAGCGAAAACAAGGCGGCAGAGGCTTAACGTCGATCCAAAATGCCTTTGAATATCGCATCATATCCCTTCGGCAACATCTTTTAACCACCAAACGTCGAAGTGCATCCCTTGGCCAAGTTTGCATACATGAGACTGATAACATCATAAGACTTGGAGGCCAGCTCCTTGAACAACACTCTTTGTCTGATAACCTAGAATACATACCCCAAAAAATCGCACAACTCTGCCACAACGTATCATGAGATGAAAGGATGAGCCTATATGAACGGAAGACTATGCACGGATGTGTTAGTAGAAAGCTCCGTGATGATAGTAACATCGATCATCAAAGCAGTTTATCATGGACCAATATCCGGATTACTACCTCCCACCTTGAAGGGTATGCGTTTGCAATCCAGGAACAGGAAATATCAACCAATTACCTGATGCCCAAAAGGGATACGGCTGCAGGAAAAGCACTAAAATGTGACATCTGATGCAGACTTTGGGGAGTTCACACTGAAGATATCACACACATCATAAGCAGTTGTCTGAAAATGACATCACGGTATTATCTACCGATGAGACATGATGTTGTAACTAGGACACTATAATGAAATCCGTCGGAAGGATAATCCCGAGGACAAAGAAATAAGAACCCACAATATGTTAGAAGCCATAGCCACTCATAATAAAAAGGAATACTGGTGGAATGTAACAGTGAATACCTCAACAAAATGTAAGCACAACAGACCTGATATAATGATTTGAGATAGAGAAGAGAAACTGTGCACAGTTGTGGAAATTAGCTGCCCTGCGGATATTAACATAAAGTTGAAGATGAGTAAAAAAGAGAACGCCTATGCTGAACTATTGAGAAATCTGCAGTTACTCTATCCAGATTACAAGTTCAGGTTTATACCGGTAATTATTGGGGCCCTGGGATATGTAACACACTGCCTAAATACCAATCTTGAGAAATTATGCTTCCCAAAACAAGAAATGAGAAAGCTAATTCGAAGACTACAGATCCAATCCATCACTGGAACTGTAAAAATCTGTAAAACTTTCCAGAAGTTTATCATTTAAATATATATGAGCATCATCTAGATATGCAACTATATGCATGAGAATACATACATAAAGCATACAAATCTGCACATACATACGCACATACATACATACATACATACATACATACATACATACATACATACATACATACAAACAAAAATACCCTGTTGTTGATGTTGAAATTTCAGTAAAGGTGCCATGGATCTAGGTTAGAAACCGGTTCTATCTCTATTTGCAAGAAATCTAGAAATAAACTGAATAATGATATACATACATACAGATATACCTCCACTTGCAGGTATTGGTAGTGCAAATCAGAGGTGCAATCTGTGTGGGTGTTTTTTCAAAAGACTGTCTGGTTTAAAAAGCCACACCAGACGCCATGAACGGGCTAAGGTGTAGGTGCAGGAGGTGGTCAAACTCTGTGTAAGGAGTAGACAACCACTATATACTATATACTATATATATATATATATATATATATATATATATATATATATATGCGTGTATGCGTGTGTGTATGTGTGTGTGTAATAATATTTGCTTTTGTGTGACAGTTTTATACAAAAACAATTTACGATTAAAAACGTAGAATTACTTATTACGTTTTAGTTGAGTGCTTGTTAAACTTTTACAAGAGTGGTGTCAGTGACCTCCAAGTTCCAGCTTACTACTGTTCGTCGGACTGTCAAATATGTGTGCATATGTGTGTGCGCGCACATGTCTGTGTGTGTTTGCGTGTGTGTCTGTGTGTCTGTGTGTCTGTGTGTCTGTGTGTCTGTGATAGTATAACGTAGCATAGTATATACTAGATTTGACCATTCGTGTTGGCATGTACGCTCGTTTTCTGGAAATCGAAATGGAGCGTCGGACGAAAAGGATTAAAAATTACGCCCATAAAGTATGGAAGGCAAAGTGACCTCGATGGAACTTTTGTATTACATAATGAAAATAACCAATAAAGAATTTGGAGGTGTATACGTTTCTTTTATTATTTGTTTCTGTCTTTGACCCACGGTGATGCTGGGTCAGCTCTTGAAGAATTTTAGTCGAACATACGGGCTTTTGTACTTACTTTGAAGTCTAGTACTTATTCAATAGCTTCTGATTTGCCGAATCGCTAAGTTACAGGGACCTAAACACAACAACACCGGTTGACAAGCGGTGAAGTAGAAACAAACACAAGCACAAACACAAGCAGAAATACAAACACAAACACAAGCACAATATTTAACTGCACACACACACACATACACACACACACACACACACATTTCATCATGTTGAACCGTTAATCCCTACACATTTTTTGCTTTCTCTGCCTTTTTCGTTCTCTCTCCAGTTTTCACCTCTTAGTCCTTTCTGTCGAAGAGCGTAGGCTCGAAACGTCAAAGAATTTTCCATTCTTTCGGTAAGTTTGAACTATATATATATATATATATATATATATATGTATATATATATATATATATATATATATATATATATATATATATATATATATATATATATATATATATATATATATACTACGAGTTTCCATATGGTTACTCTTTGCCAAATCTATTCACAAGGCATTGGTCAGTCCGGGGTAGTGGTGGAAGACAATTCGGTGGGACTGAACCCAGAACCGCGTGTTTGCAAAACGGTCTTCGTAAACACACACACATGCCGGCTACATATGATTCATAGTTTAGTCGCTGTCCAGGTTCTACTTCCAATACCTTGACTCTCACACGCCTGTCCAAAATTTGATTTACTCTTCGACCACCTCCCTCTCTTTTCACACAGGGTGTCGGAACAAACAAATACCACGAGACAATCTATCGAACGCTCCGATGACTTTGCCAATTCATCACCTTTGTATGATATAAAAAAAAGATAGAAATTAATAACAGCCAGTTATCAAACAACAACAACAACAACAACAACAACAACAACAACAACAACAACAACAATAATAATAATAATAATAATAAGGAGTGAAATTTGTTAGACAAAGACTTTGTAGAAACTCGTCTGAAGGACTATTTTTATACTTGTGTGGGAGACTTAATTTGAATCCAGTTTAACACTAGCGCCTGATGTTTTAGTATCATTAAGACAGTGAGCTAGTGCAATTGTTAGAGCGTCGGGCAAAATCTTTAGCGGCATTTTTTTCCGGCTCTTTACGCTCTCAGTTCAGATTCCGTCGAGGTCCACTTTGCGCTTCATTCTTTCGGGGTTGATAATGCGGTCGATGTAATCGACTTGCTCACTACCATGAAAATTGCTGGCCCTGTGCCAAAATCAAAAAGTATTATTTGTATTGTTGTTGCTATAAAGTTACGCTTTCATCACTTTGCGGCAGATAAAATAGAGCACCTGAATCGACGGTACCGACGAATCCCTCGAAAAACTGCTGAGCTGCTGCCTATATGAGAAACCATTAAAATTATTATTGTTGTTGTTTGATGAAAACTCTCGCCTTATTTTGCAGGGTATGATGGAAAGTGTCAGCTGTCCACAGCCAGTAGACTAAGGTGACAGTTGTTTACTGGTCATGCTTCAAGAACCCTACGATTATTATTATTGAGGTAGAAATTTTCTTTCATCCTTTTCGGAGTCGATTAAGAGAACTTGGGTTGATGTAATCGACATGCGCCTTCCCCAAAATTTCAGGCCTTGGGCGTATAATAGAAAAGATTATCATTATTATTATTATCATTATTATTATTATTATTATTATTATTATTATTATTATTATTATTATTGTTCAGTAGTTTTATTTTATAACGTGCTTTCACTTCACTACCGAGCGCAGCTCTGTACGCCTTGGGTATGTGCTGTGGTTTGCTGTGGTGCTCTTATGTTTACTGTACTGAAAGTGTTTTGCGTAGAATGTGTGCAATACCCAGTAGTGCAATTCTCTGTATGTTATATATATTTGTAAGTCCTGGTGTTTTTGTTATGTATTTGTCTGAATATTTTTTATTATACCTAAGGCACCTACTATGATAGGAATTGTTTCTGTTTTTAGAGTCCACATTCGAGTTATCTCTATTTCCAGGTCTTTGTATTTTGAAAGTTTTTCCATTTCTTTTAGAGAAACGTTGTCATCTGCTGGTATTGATACATCAATTAGAAAGCATTTTTTTTCTTCATGATCTTTGACAACTATATCTGGTCTATTATCCTTAATTTCTTTATCTGTTTGTATTGGCATATCCCAGAGTATGGTTGCTTTCTCGTTTTCTGTGACCTTTTCTGGCGTGTGTTTATACCATCTTTTTTCTGTTTTTATTCCATAGTGTTGGCATAGCTTCCAGTGTATATAGGCGCCAGCTCTGTCGTGTCTGTGAATATATTCCTTCTTAGCCAGGACTGGGCAGCCAGAGATAATACGATTTATTGTTTCTTGTCCATCTCCACATATTCTACAGTTACTTGTTATGTTTCTTTTCATTATGTGTTTTTGGTAATTTCTGCTGGGGAGGCTTTGGTCTTGTGCAGCAATTAAAAATCCTTCAGTCTCTGCTTTGAGTCCTGAGCTTCTCAACCATTGCTGGGATTTTTCTCTGTCTATTTCTTTTGCCTTTAGTTTAACCCAGTATTTACCATATAGGGGCTTTTCTTGCCATCGTTTTATCATGGCCCGTTGCTGTTCTAGTTTTAGTTTGGATTTCATTTGTTTTATAGCTTTTGTTGTTTCTTCTTCTTCTTCTTCTTCTTCTTCTTCTTCTTCTTCTTCTTCTTCTTCTTCTTCTTCTTCTTCTTCTTCTTCTTCTTCTTCTTCTTCTTCTTCTTCTTCTTCTTCTTCTTCGTATTTGTTAGGTAGATTGATTTCTTGTTTGTATTTGTCAGCTTCCTTAAATACTGAAAACAGTTTTTTGTTTTGCTCGTGTTTTGTGGCTATTTGTATTAGTTTTCCTTGCTTCTGGAGTAGGTATTTTTGCAGTCCTATGGTGGTTATTTTATAATAGTTTTCTAGCTGTATAAGACCCCTGCCACCTTCTGTGCGTTGTATATATAGCCTTTCTATGTCAGATTTTGGGTGGTGCATCCTATATCCTGTCATTATTTTTCTTGTTTTCCTGTCTATTTTAGATAGTTCGTTTAGTGTCCAGTTAAGGATGTTGTAGCTGTAGCTTATAACTGGGACAGCTAAAGTGTTGATACCCATTATCTTGTTTTTAGCATTGAGCTCTGTTTTTAGTATTGATCTAACTCGTCTATAATACTCTTTCTTTATTTTTTCTTTCATTTGTGTATGTTGTATCCTATCTAGTTCATTGACTCCTAAATACTTGTATGGTTGGCTTTCGTCTAGTTCTCTTATTTCATTGGCTTTATCTAGTGTTATATTGCTACTTTTAACTAATTTTCCTCTTTTCAGGGTTGCTTTGGCACATATTTCTAATCCGAATTTCATATCTATTTCCTTAGTAAAGCCGTGTACTGTCTGTAGTAATGTTTCTAGCTCTCTGTCGTTTTTAGCATATAATTTTAGGTCATCCATATATAGAAGGTGGCTGACTGTTTTACCGTAGCATTTGTAACCGCATCGAGTTCTATTTAGCAATTCAGTTAATTCAGTTATTATTATTATTATTATTATTATTATTATTATTATTATTATTATTATTATTAAGACGGCGAACCAAATTCCATTGAGGTAAAAATTGTCTTTCATCCTTTTCGGAGTCGATTAAGAGAACTTGGGTTGATGTAATCGACATGCGCCTCCCCCAAAATTTCAGGCCTTGTGCGTATAATAGAAAAGATTATTATTATTATTATTATTATTATTATTATTATTATTATTATTATTATTATTATTATTATTATTATTGAGGTGGTGAGCTGGCAGAATCGTTAACATGCCGAACAAACTGCTTAGCAGCATTACATCCGGTTTTATATTCTAAGTTCAAATTCCACAAGATTGGCTTTGCCCTTTATTTATTCCGGTTCGATAAATTAGCACCAGTTCAGTTTTAGGGTCGACTAATCCCCACCACAAAATTTCAGCCCTTTATCCTATAGTAGAAAGAAAAGAAAAAAAAAACATTATTAATAATATATTAAGAGAAACAGAAATAAGCCATTTTAAAAATATTTTTTCAAAAAATTTCATTATCACAAAAATCAATTTCTTTGAATGAACTAAATCGATAAAATCTATGAAGAGGAGTGCAAGCGGACTAAGGTTTAGACTAGCTTTAGTTTACAAGTTTTGTCTAGCTAGCTTAATGGCATTGATTGAAGTTTGTGATTTACTGTAGGCAGCTGATGTATTGCAAGACCATATAAACGGAATGTCTAATGATATTATGTAACAATGAACAATTAGAAACTGTATATAACTGAAAACAAAATAACTAATTCCCTCCAACTTGTGCATATTTTCATGGGTAGATACATTGGCGTTTTGTTCTATGTAAAACAGATGCTGTAAATATACTATTACATAGTTGCTATTCGTAACTTTACAACGCAATGCATATTCTACACTTCAATTTTTAAGCATCACTAGTTACTTAATGTTTCGTTATAATGTTAATGGTTGTTGGAGATGCCATGCATTCAGTTGAAATTTATTCTGAAATATAACAAGCGTACGTTAACGTCAAAGTAGAAGTCTTAAATCCTTTACTTTGATTTCAAATATGAAAAAGAATACGAGATTTTTCTTTGTCTTTATGTTGTTTTTTCTCCACATCAGCAAAGAAACATACTTCTCTAAATATATGACACAAAATATTATATAATACTTTTTCCATTTTATATTGTGCCCATACACAAAACACTACTTCCTACCCATTTCTACATGACATCCTATATCATGGGATTATTATTATTATTATTATTATTATTATTATTATCATTATTGTTATTATTGAACGAGAGAGCAGAGCATGCCATCAAAGTGACACTGGGGAAAATATATGAAATACAGTATACCCATCATGACTACCCGTCTGATAAGGGTGTCCCAGACGCATGTACCACAACCATATGTGTGCGATATGGTGAACTCATATCAAGATAAACAGTACATGACCTTGCAGTTAGAATTTTCTTCCCGTCGAGTAGCCCATCTCGCTCAAAAGGCCCCTGAATAAGATTTGTTTAAGGAGGTTGAACAAAACAACCATGTTTCCGGAGGTGAATTATTCAATATTACTATCATTATTATGCTTCAGGCGGTCAACTTGCAGAACCGTTCGCAAACCGGATGAAATGCCGCTATGCATTTTATCCGGCGTGCAAAAAACGTAAAAACGGACAAAGTCCTAAGCGGCCTTTCGTGTTTATGCTCTGAACTCAAATACCACCGAGATTGATTTTGCTTTCATTCTTTTGGGATCGATAAAATAAGTACCAGTTGAGCACTGGGGTAGATGTAATCGACCAACGGAGAGCTGCTGAGGACACGCCTGCATAGTACAGCGGCTGCATCTCGAGTCTCAGATACAAGAGAACCTTGCTGCAACTAGCTTTCTGCGCATGCGCATCAGGGACCTTTCAATATTTCAGGTCCTGTGCCAATCGTAGAAAGGGTTATCATTATTCTTTCTTACTAGTGACGCAGGGGTACAAACATACGAAGCCCAATATACCCATCATGATTACTCGTCTGATAAAGGTACAGCAGACATATGCATCACAATCGTATATGTGCGATATGGTGAACCCATATCAAAATAAACAACGCATGACTTTGCAGGTGGGACTCAGAATTTTCTTCAGGTCGAGTAGTCCGTCCCGCTCAAAATGTCTCTTAATAAGGGTTGTTGAAGGATGATGAACGAAGCACCCGTGTTACCCATGGTAAATTATTCAAACCCGAAAGAATTCCTCTATGACTATGATGCTTCCTAATTACTTCTGCTCGTGATCAAAAATGCTCGTGTACAGCATCTAAGAGACACACGCAAGTGGTTACGGTCAAGCAAATGACAAACAAATTTGTGGTATGGAGGAGAGTATTTGATGTGGCTCATTTCATCTTCTACACTAAGACAAAACATGTACTTGGTAACACTTCCAATCACATAAGATCAGAAGCTATGAGAGCCACTGTCTGGTAATACATCAGACCATGTGGTATTGAGCAGAATATTTGCTATAAACCCTCTTTTACACCAAGTCAAAACATGTGCATTTTGACACTTCCAAACCATTAAGATCAGATGCTCTGAGTGTCATTGTCTGGTACTGCATCAGGGCACCGGCCTCGTGAAACGGATTATTATTATTATTATTATTATTATTATTATTATTATTATTATTATTATTATTATTATTATTAAAATTATTTCAAAGGCGGCGAGCCGGCAGAATCGGTAGCACGCTGGGCGAAATGCTTAGCGGTATTTCGTCTGCCGCTACGTTCTGAGTTTAAATTCCACCGATGTCGACTTTGCCTTTCATCCTTTTGGGGTGGATAAAATAAGTACCAGTTACGCACTGGTATCGTGTAATCGACTTAATCCCCTCCCCCAAGATGCCCCTGTGGCAAAAATTTGAAATAATAATAATAATAATGATAAATATTATTATTATTATCATTATTATTATGTAACACTGGGGTCGATGTAATCGACAAGCCCCTTTCCCGCCAAATTTTCAAGGCCTTGTGCCTAGAGTAGAAATAATAATAATAATTATTATATAAAGGTGGCGAGCTGGCAGAATCGTTAGCACGCTGGGTGAAAATGCTTAGCGGTATTTCGTCTGCCGTTACGTTCTGCGTTCAAATTCCACCGAGGTCGTCTTTGTCTTTCATCCTTTCGGGATCGCTAAATCAAGTACCAGTTGAGTACAGGGGTCGATCTAATTGACTGGTCCCCCCTCCCACAAAATTTCAGGCTTTGTGCCTATCATAGAAAGGATTATTATTATTTCATTTCATTTATTTTGACCACATAGTTACAGCTCATCACATTGTCTAAACAAAGCAAAGCATAAAATATTTATGGCCGAGGGTCCGTAACAAAGGCCACATTTGGTAGCCGGACGTCAAGGTTACAACGTAGTTCTTATAACTGAAACAACAACAGCAGTAGCAGCAGCAGCAACATTAAAAGAAAACAGAAAAAAAAATGATACCAAATCATGGTATTTTAAAGTTTTCCATATTAAAGCAGACTATATTTTATTACAATAATTATAGCGTTTTGTATGACGATAACTTATCACCATAAATTCTATAAAATCATGATTTATGTATCATGGCTTATTATTGGACACGATATACCATTAAAAAGGATGTTATGTCGATAGCATACAGCGAGAGTGTTAGTTTGGTTGTTTACACTTTCCATAGAATTCTGCTGAAATACATCAATTCTTAATGTCTAAAGCGCTTTTTGTTTGTTAGATTTTTTTTTCTTCTGCAAACCAGTTGAGACACTTCTAGTATTCTCTCGCCATGCACAGATTTGCTCCCTTGAACTGTCATTTCACAATGTTGCTGCGTGATTCATCTAAAATGTAATTTTGACATGCAACTTTTTCCAACATCTTTAATGGATTTTCTAATGTAAGATGTCATTTTACATACCAGAATATCTTTATGTCATTTTGTATTTTTATTATTCCAGATTTCAAGTTTATATACAACAAACGCTTATATTTTTAGGTAATATGACTTACTTTCTTCTGCATATTTTTTGGCACCATGACAACTAAGAAGTAACTTTAATCTTTTACAGTGACGATCGACCTGTCGTAAAGTTAACCGCATCATATTCGTTATTTAATACTGTCAAAGAATGAAAGACAGACGAACGGAGAGAGATCTAGAAATACTCGGAAGACAGAAGGAAATCAAGCGTTCATAGAAAAATAAATAAATAATATCATTTTTGATACTCAGACACGCCTACCGAGTGGAGGTGTGCGGAACCGGTAGAGCAACAAACAAAAAAGTCAAGTTCTATTAAAGTACGGCGCTTTGAGTTCAAATCAAGCTGGGATAGAATTTTGTTTTTCGTTCTTATCTTTCGTTGGTATCAAGGTAACCGACATTTCGTTTCCTGCAAAATTTGTGGTCGTAAGGCAATATCAAGTATCAATGAGAAGCATCAAGTTTATAATAAACATTAGAACAAGTAGAGCACAGGTTAAAATACATTATGCAAATCACTTCTATCTCTACATTTTGAGTTCAGTATTTATTATCTCGTCGATGGATTAGCTTAATCGGTGCAGTAAAATTTTGTAGTGATACTTTATATTCTGAGTTCTAAACTTACTGTGGTTGATCTTATTTTTCATCCTTTCCAGAGCGATAAAATAATTGCCACTCCGTCGGTTACGACGAAGAGTTTTCCAGTTGATTTAATCAACGGAATAGCCTGTTCAAGAGATTAACGGGCAAGTGGCTGAGCACTCCACAGACATATTTACCCTTAACACAGTTCTCTGCGCGATTCAGCCTGACACAGAATGTGACATGGTTGGCCCTTTGAAATACAGGTACAACGCCCTTTTTTGCCAGCTGAGTGGACTGGAGCAACATGAAAAAAATTGTTTTGCTCAAGGACACAACACGCCGCTAAGAATCGAACTCACGATCGTGAGCCGAATACCCAACCACTAAGCCACGCACCTTCAAATGAAATAAAGTAACATTCAACTGCTGGGTTTCATTATATATACTGAACGTTTTTTTTTCCAAAATTCCTGGCCTTGTGTCACTGAAAGAAAATATTTACTACCACTACGATACATATCCGGAACGGGTTCAGCGACGTTTAACTACGATCCTTTAAGTTATGAGTTCCAACCCCGCCTGTAATTAATTTTACTTTTCAACCTTTCTGGGGTCGAAAAATAAGCAGTTTATCAACTGTTTTCTGACACAATATTTCTTGGCGTATATTCAGAAACATCTGGACGCTTTATACAGAAACATCAAGAATAGAAGGTGATTTGAATTTATTAAAAATATATTATTTTCTTGTCGGTTATAAGACTGACTACCAATGAGAAAACAGATCTATGATCAAAAGGCATTCCAGCCATGGTAGTCCCAAATTTTATTAAAGCAGTCCATGAATGACTATATTATCACACGTGCACAATGTTTTGTTAAAGGTAGTTAAATCTAATTTGACGGAGATATGAACTGCCATTTCTAGCATATCGGGCGATCACTAAGAGGCTACCTCGTTAGTTCATTTTCTAGCTTTTTTTTCTCTCTCTTCTGAACTTGATGACATAATACCAGTAATATACTAACTTAAATCCAATCGGCCATAACCATCCTTTAAAAATAGTAATTTTATAGCAGACAATAATTAAGTTCAATTTCTGGCTTATCCATATGAAACACAAAGCCGACATTTGAACTCGAATCGGTGCTTTAAGAAATTTAAACTGTATGCTATTTAATCTAGCACTCTGTTACCTCTCTTATACGCTCTTTTTAATTCCTATTGCGCTTTTTCTTTTTCTTTCTTTTCTTTTTCTTTTTTAATATATGTTTTACTCAAAAACTAACGAAGAAGGCAATATATGGTTATTCGCAGCCAAATCAACCCCAAGTGACACTCTGTCGTCTTGAAAAGAACGCAAGTAAAATAAAAGAACGTTGTGCGCAAACACTGAAATCTATAGAATACTTGAATAGTTGCAGATTTTCCTGTGTACTCAGTTCTTTTGATGCGAGTTCTTTACATACATGCAAATAATAATAATAATAATAATAATAATAATAATAATAATAATAATAATAATAATAATAATAATATACCCAACCACTGGGCCTATATAACAGACTAGTCATTCAATCTGATAGAAAGAAAAATAGCCGTATGACTCTTAAATCACACCCTGCCGCATTCTAAAAAGAAAAGAAAGAAAAAGAGAGAGAATGAAACGCTGAGTAGTGTTGTCAGGGATGCAATAAGCTTGATAAAAAAAACAAAAAAAAAGAGCACATGGAATGCTGACGTTTGGAAAAACCTTTGATCATAGATCTGCAGTGAGAATGATGACCGGGGGCCAAACTATAGGAACAATACCATCAACTGTAGAGATTTCCATTTCAGTGGCTTAGATTCAAAAGCTTTGAAACTCTGTCTGGTATCAAATTCATATTCCATTTTTAGAAGCAGGAAATATTTTATATTTATTTCTGTGATTGTATGCGAGCATACCTAGCGGGCTTGCTTGAGCGCACCTCTTATATTATAATAAATGGGTGTTATGTATTAACACTTTCTCATCCCCCTCTCTTTCTCTCTTACGATCTTGTTCTCTCTCTCTCTGCCCCTAAACACCACTAACGCGCGCACACACATATAATGAAAGAAAGATATATATGTATGTATAAACGAAAGGGCTTTTCTCTTCTTTCTTTACCCTAAACACACACACACACACACACACACACACACACACACGTATGTATATATGTATGCATATGAGTCTTGGGGAGTGAGAGGGAGGTAGCGAGCGAAGTTTGATAAATACGTGTTAAAAAGCAAAAGCTTACAAAAGTTAAACATTTGTATTATGCCAATAGATGTCACAGAATATTGGTACAGAACACAAAGGCACACACACACATTGTTGATCGTTTATTAATACATCCGCCCATCCACACATCTACACACACACGTCCACACACATACTCACGTGTGTGTGTGTGTATGTGTTAATAAACAATCAATAGTGTTCTGTCTCAATCCCACGCTATACCACAGAAGATATCTAAGAGTTCTTTATAGACAGATATAAACACCCCATTAAATAAATATTTGTGAGGAAAAATTGCTGTATCAATAGAAAAAAGTTTCAGTCAAGTGTGGGGGATTTAATCGACAATGAAGTATATCTTTTAACAGTCTACGGAGATACTAATTATCAAACAATGTTTCTAAAATCATTAATATATTGGTTGGTCTGATTTGCATAAATATAACGCAGTCTTGGTTGCTGAATCTCCATTTTCTGTCCAGGACAAAAAACTCACAACTGTATATCACATACATTGGTCTAAAACATATAAGTATAATGTTCTACACCATACTATCTATCTATCTATCTATCTATCTATCTATCTATCTATCTATCTATCTATCTATCTATCTATCTATCTACCTACCTACCTATCTATCTATCTGAAGAGCGTAGGCTCGAAACGTAAAAGGACTTTCTCACTTGCCGAGCGTTAAACTAATACATGTTTGTTGTTTACACACCCGTCTTCGTCTTTTGTTTTTTTTTGTAAATTCTATCTATCTATCTATCTATCTATCTATCTATCTATCTATCTATCTATCTATCTGGCTTACGGCCATATCACGTTGAATGCACCGGTCCTCTTCCGATCACTGAAGTTAAGCAACGTAGAGCCTAGGTAGTACTTATATAGGTGACCGCTTGGGAAACCTAGGTGCTGTAAGCATCTCACACTATAGGCGAAGGCGTGACTGTGTGATAAGACGCTTGCTTCCCAACCACATGGTTCTGGGTTCAATCATACTACATAGCATCTTGGGCAAGTATCTTCTACAATAGCCTCGACCAAAGCCTTGTCAGTGGATTTAATTCTCGTAATAATGTGAGTGTAACGTAGGTCCAGTATTAAGGTTAGCGTGTGCTTTTACGAGCGATAAAGAAAAGTAATCGAGAATATACTCCCCTGAAGTGTCTGGTTAAAAAATAAAAGAAGCGAAACTGAAAATATCAAAAGAGTTTAAACCAAGCAAGGGAAACTGTAGAGATCCAACCGATGCGCTAACTAGAAATAACTGCTAAATCTCCTTCAAATTACACAACACTACTGTGTTAAAAGAGGGACAGGGGAATCGGGAAATGTAATCCAAGGTAGAAAACATCAGAAGTTAAACATGAGTAAAAATATGCAGCAAAACATTTCGCCAGTCGCTCTGCCGAGTCGAACGATCCGCTACATTTTCTTGAAAAAATATTGCGGCTCTTATTGTGTCATTGTAAAATCAAACTAGAGAGAGACATAAATATTAATGCGCATGCGTAAGTATTTGTGTGCATGTATTTATGTGTGTGTGTGTGCAAGAGGGAGGGAGAGAGAGAGAGAGAGAGAGAGAGAGTGAGAGAGAGAGAGAGAGGGAGTAATGGGGTATGTTTTCTATTTTTATGATGAGTTATTACCCGTGTAATAAATGTAGTTGGATTACTTCCAATACTTCCCACCAAAGAAATAATCACGGCATGGTTAAATGTGCTAATCACATAAATATATTGTGGTTATTATTTGAATGAGCAAGCAAGGAAAACAACTATGAATGTTTCGCCTTTGTTAAGTTTCATCAGCGGAAATATATACCTTTCGACTTTGTTGTAACTCTGTCAGTAACTGGCTTACGGTATAGAATGTGTGTGAATCAATAGAGCGATGTTATGAAAGAAGATTAACCGATAATTTAATTATAAGGGGTAGATAATTTCATATTACGGAGTAGTATGTATCAATTTATGGATATTATACTATAACTTCATTTAAAACATTGAAATTTTGTTGTATAATGAAGAACTGTGATTTCGGTAGTACTCTACGGATATGTGGCATTCCTAGGAATATATAGTATTAGTCGAATGATATGTAACATTACTTGGGGGATATGTGACGGATATATAATACTAGTTGAAATATTATATGGTTTTTGTCGAAGGCTTATGTAGTTTTTGTCGAAAATTTTATATGGTTTTTGTCGAAGGCCTATGGAGTTTTTGTCGAAGGTTTATGTGTTACATCAGTCTCATATTGTGTAGTATTAGTTGAGCAGTATACAATGCTATGGACATATATTATTCGAAGGATATGAATAGAATGACATGTAGTTCTTGTCGACTGATTTGTGGATTTGGTTGAAAGATATACTAATCGATTGATAAACCATATTATTCGAATGGAATGTAAAATTAATCGAAAGATCATGTATTATTAGTCGACAAGTATTTGGTTTTAGTCGGATATGCAATATTAGTCGACTGAAAAACAGCGTATTAGTCGAATGACATGTAATGTAGTATTAATCAGAGGATGTGAAGTATTAGTCGAAAAATATGTGGTTTAAGACGAAAGATATGCAGTTCAAGACAACTTATATATTGTATAATTTGAACAATATATATATATATATATATATATATATATATATAGGTTCAAAAAAACACAAAAAACAATAACAAAAAAGTGAGGACGTGATACGGATAGTGTTATTGGACGCTCGGGAAAGGAAAGAGAGAGAGTATGACGTTTCGGGCGGGGCCCTTCGTCGGAAAGACGTAAAGTTCAAAGAATGGAAAAACGGAGGAAGAGAAAATCGGCACCGATGCCCACGAGGTTACATTGTTATATATATATAGGCGCAGGCGTGACTGGTTGGTAATAAGCTTGCGTCCCAACCACATTCTTCCAGGTTCATTTCCACTGAGTCCACCTTAGGCAAGTGTCTTCTACTATAGCGTCGGCTCCACCAAAGCACACACGTACACGCATGCAACACACACACTCACACACACACACACACACACACACGCACACACGCACGCACACACACACACACACACACACACACACACACACACATATATATATATATATATATATATATATATATATATATGTATGTATACATGTGTATATGTATGTATACATGTGTATATGTATGAATGTATGTATCTCTGTGTGAGTGTGTCTTTGTGTCCGTGCGTGTCCTCCTTCACCGCACGACAACCAGTGATGGTGTGTTTACGTCCCCGTAACTTACCGGTTCGGCAAAAACAACTGATAGAATATGTTCCACGCCTTACAAGAAAGCAAGAACTGGAGTCGATAAATTCGACTAAAGTTCTTCAAGTCTGTGCTCCACCATGGCCGCAGTCTAATGACTGAAACAAGTAAAAGGTAAAAGATATATATATATATATATATTCTCCTCTCTAACCGTGCTCTCTACAAATTCTGATCGAATCTTCCGTATGTTGACATATATCTCCTTATAACAATGTAAACTTCATTTAATCAAGATACCCTTGCCCTAAAGAATAGTCTGTGTTATACACTATGCCTTGATATCTACCACTTTCGAGGTTCTGCTTGCTATGAAACATATATAACCTGGATATTATTTACTCCATTCCTTCTTTGACTGCTATTTCTAAATTTTCAGTATGTTGGAGAAGCAACTCAATTGCTAATCCCTGTATATTTATAATGATAAATAGTTTTACCGATAAAGGTTTTTTTCATACTGAACTACTTGGCAGAATTGGTAATTATTAATTCTATTATTAATTGACGATTCTCTGCCCTTATTCTTGTATATATATATATATATATATATATATATATATATATATATATATATATATATATATATATATATATATATATATATATATAATGCGTCCTGCCCTAACTCTTCGTAACGCTTAGTTCTAGAATGGTGGCAGCTGATGAAGGAAATGTTCTCTATGTAGCCTGTTTGTTTTCTGTGCTCTTTTTATGTTCTGTTTTTCATTTTGTCCACGTTTTTTTGTGACGTCCTGTACCCAGATATGCATCTATATATACATCTAGATGTAGGTATGTACATACATATACGTATATATGCATATACTCACATATTTGTATTATATATACACACATATATATATATATATATATATATATATATATATATATATATATATATATATATATATATATATATATATATATATATATTGTATTAATTAATAAAAGTGTATATGGCATTAGTAGAAAAACGTGGTTTTACATGAAGGATATGTAGTACTACTCAAAGGTTATATTATATTAGTCAAGTAATACGTTGTGTTGGTCGAATTGTATTTAGTTCCAGTTGAAGGGTACATGGTAATAGACGAAACCTATGTAGCATTAGCCGAAGGTTATGTAGTATGTGTCGAATGATATATAGTAATTTATCAAAGGTTTTTCGTCGATGGATAAGCTTTATTGGTCAAAAGATATATCAGAAGATGTAAAGTTTTATTAGGCAGACATGTTAAAATATGGCAACTGAAAAAGCTCGTCTAGTGCAACATTCGATTTGATGTATAGTTTATTAAACACAATACCGAAAGGTCAATAATGCGATTGAAGTGTGTCGATTGTTTTCCTAGAAGAAAGGTCACTGTTTGCAGATAAAGCAATATTATTCAATTCAATTAACAGCAGTTTTTTTTTCTCTCTACTGATTTTTTTTATATGTTTGCTTTATTTTGATTGCATGAAAAGCAAAGACGATCCTGTGAGATTTCTACAAGACAAAAGCATTCAACTCCGACGCAAAAACGTTGCTGTTAACTCACCACTTTCAATGAAAGCATTAACATTAAAAATTATTGTGTTCGTGCATTTGTGAATATACATGTCTGCGATTCCGTAAATGTTTGTGTCCGTATTTATGGCGCGCACGTGCGTGTATGAATACATGTATACAGGGGGAGCTCTTGCAGTTAATGACATATACACAAGCCTAAAAACGGCTGTAAAATATATTCAAAAAATTGTTGTTATATCCATATCAATTAACATATGAAGATCAATATCGGAAATAAATATATTTGCAATATTATATAATGGTAAAAAGTATACATGTATATATATATATATATATATATAGATTAAGTTTTGCGTGTCTGTACATATATGAATGTAAATTTGTAGCTATGCATATGTTGACTAATAATTCCAAGCATTTAGTGGTGGTCAACAGGAAAAACAACAAATATCCGAGTCAGTGATAGACCATTTAGATGGTCGTTCGTGTTCTAGAAATAGCAGTCAAATTCCCATCAAACCATATCTTAGTGTCTTAAGAAAGAAAAACGTTTGGGAAAAGCAACTGAGATAGGCATTAACAGAAGAATCCTTTCTGGATACAGGGTCTGAAAACAAGATGAGATGGTCATGACTGGAACGCTTCAATCATAGGTTTGTTTCATCAGACCTGACCTGAGGCTCAACAATAGTTATAACGTCAAAGGTAAAAGATTAAACGGAAGTAAAACGGAAAAAAAGACAAAACATAACAGAATAAATTTAATTTGATTCGAGAATACGATAAATCTCAACATTTATCTTGATATGTCAAACCTGTCATTAAAGCAACGCCAGAGTGTCTTTTACAGATTAAACTCTTTCGTTGTATAAATTTTTCTTTCTGCTTCGCAGAATACTCTTACTTATTATTCGAGCTGAATCAAGATGTTTCACTTAACTAGCACTCATGAAAGTGAAGTTAATGAATTTACGGCACATTTTGTTTCTCAACTTCTCAATGCCTTAAAACTCATCTATAACACACTCTTTAACTTTTTATGTCTTTCTCGGAATGGCATGACAAAAGCCAGTGGGAAACCTTATCAGATCATAATGCATAAATTCAGAGGGTGTAAGAAGCGAAGTTAGAATTGTTTCTCCATAACACATTCATATGATTATGGCCATTTCGCAACCTTCTTCGTGTAGTATTAATTTCAGTATGCATTTTTACGTACATGTTTGCGTCAGTATGTATGTTCAGTGTTGTAAAATAAACTTCTCGATTAAGAAATTAATGCAAATAAAGAATCTCAACTCATCAAATCACCGGAGCATCAACTCTATTTGAACCGTAGTTGCAGCTATCAACGAACTTTCACTGCAAGAAATTCGGCCAAAGGATTGTCGTTGCTCTGAGGAAACATTTCGACCCTATTTGCGAGTTTTATATCTAAGTTACTTTTCTTTAAGACATTCTTAGTGAACTCCTCAATTGTATTTCCACTGACAGCTATATATCACTGGCATTCCATTCACTCTGATCACCCTAAGAATTCGGTATTGACTCATTTGTATATATTAAGAGCTTTGATGCTGTCACATCTAACAAAACCTTCTCCAACGCAAATGATATCACCTTTTACTGTAACTAAACTATTTTATGTTGCATTGGTATCCTCCACTTGCAACCTAGATACCTCAGGCCAGATTTCAAAAGCTACCATTTAGAAATACCTTGAACACTTCTATAAAGCCTTCAAGATCACCTAATCTTCAACAGTATCGAGTAAAAACTGCTATACATATTTCTTAAACAACACTTGAACAATTCTTTATAGAAACAATTATAAGAAAATTTACTTTCACTTTGACTGTTAAACTAGCCTCACAATAGTTGACGAGCTTTTGTGGTTGCTCCTCTGTTTGTCAGTGCTGGACACACATCTGCAAATGTATGTACTGGCCTGCACTGATTTTTTTGGAGAAGACTAGTTGTTGCCCACGCATACACGTCTCCCGTACCTACTCTATTAAGGGGAAAGCGTACCGATTTAGTTTAGTACAACTTGACAATAGCGTTGTTGTACGTGTCGCTATTACAAAGCAAAAAGCAACAGCCGATGCCGCATGACGTCACGTCCAACTCTCTAAGAGTTCTGCGTGTAACTTTCTCCAACACATTAACGACTCTGCCAGTTCGCTGCCAATCTCTTCTGGAGACCTTACATAGAAATCGTTATTAAAGGTATATCCTGAAGAGTAGACTGCCTATCTGTCTAATGTTCGACTCTCATAAACTGTTGAGTCTCTACTGAGTCTCTATAAACCTCAAAGGTGACTCGCTAATCACTACTGATTACATAAATGCAATGGTACAGCCGCTAAATATACATGCCCCATTGATTGCTTCTGAATAAAAAAGCCATCTGGCAGACTGACAAAGATTTACTTAGCGAATCATTGCAAGCACCAACTCATACACGCATTTTTTGTTTCTTTCTCTCATTATTTTCTACAGCTACTATGAAAGTTGTATGCCTCTAAACTAGCAAGCGTCTACCGTTTCCGCATAAGCTAACCATATTCACCTACCCACTCTCTTCCAACAATTTCTACTGTTTCCAGTCATGAAACCTATATTAATTTAATCCTTCCTCTTCAGAAAAGCCATAAAGTATATAATATCCATGTTTTCCCAACACAAAATCGAGTTTTTCCTACACTTTTATAAATTTTACCAGATTGGGAGAAGTTGAAAATATCATTAGCACCGATACTAGTTTTTTTAAATTATATTTATGTTACCTTTATGTATTTGTTTTGCAAGATTCTTGATGTGAAATCGTGTGTTGAAACAAGTATTGTTATATTTCAAGATGGTCATTTTTTTCCCCAATTAAACACACGCACTATATATTCGTTCTTCATTTCAGATTTGTTATTGTTGTAATTTTATGTCGTGGGATGGAGAGTCACTGAAGAGGTCACAGAATGTGTGTCGAAAGATTTCCAAACAAAGGACATAAAACAAGAACAATAATAAATCTGAAGTGAAGAACGTGTGTTTATTAAGCAAAAACAACGACTGTCCCGAAATATAACAATATTTATATTATGGTATGAAATGTATGTAAAAGACAAAGGGTAAATATTTTAATTATATTTCTAAGATAAATATCCAAGAATGGGAACAGTTTCTTCGAACAGTTTCATACAGTTTCCATCTTCAAAAAGAATTCGACTCACAAGGCTTTGGTCAGCCCAACGCTACGGTAGATATTTGTCTCAGGTACCGTGTAACAGGATCGAGCCTTAAACCACATATCTATGAATATATCTTAATCACGAGTGGCCATGTCTGTGACCACGTGACTATGTGTGTAAAAGAGAGATAGAGAGAGCGGAGCTGGGGGAAAACAGCTGAAGACAGCTTCGTTTAAAACACAATTGTACAACTTTCATTCATTAAAATGTACATTTTCATTTTACGCTTTTCGAATAATACCTCTATCTACATTGTCGAAATTGAACTCCATTATATTGACAATCTATTGATGTACTGTCCATAGAGTATTACATTTTCTTATTGTATTGATAAATGTCAACTCAGACTTGTCCGACGTATTTCCTATTTTCTTGTCGGCACGCAATCATCTGAAGAGAGAACAAAAACGAGGAAATACACTAAATCAGATCAAATTGACTTGGAGCTTTTTGTCGGTGGTTGTAGACATTATTGATATTGTATTTGCTCCTATTCTTGGTGTATTCTCATCACAGTCACAATCACTACGGAATAGAATAAGTAAATTTTGTCAGAATGCGAGTCAGTTAAATCGTTAAATCTTCGGAATTCCTTACTACTGACAAGATAATTCCTCATGATATAAGCCCATTGATATTCAATTTTGAAGGAAGAAAAAGTAAGAAATTCGTTATGCGGAATGCTTAGAGTAAAAACATTAAGAGAACAGTTTCAAGGAAGCGTGCTAAGCATTAATGACAGCATTAAAGAAACGTGTAGATACTCTGTCAGGAGAATCTAATAAATGTAAATGATAAAACTAAAGAAAAAGTCAGATTAATCTTTAATCATTACACGGAATGTATTTTTTTCGATATCACAAATAAACAAACAAAAGAAAAAGAATGAAATGTAATATCAATAACGATTTTTAACTTCGGCACAATGCCAAAAATTATGGGGTATAGTATACTCGATTAAATTGACGCCAGTTCTTAACTGGTATTTACGTCTGACGGAAGTGTAAGAGCGTGTGACTAAAGCATTACGGTTGAGAAGTCAATACGTATAAGCAGTATGGAGAAGAGAGCTGTATAAAGGAAGCTATTGTAGTCCATGTTGTGGAAAATGGAGTCAGCCAAGCTGCATTCTCTCCTGAGAATGCTGTATGATGTGCTGGCATCTTCGGCAAATGTTAACAAAAAAGATGGCGTGACACTGCTGTCACCGATGAGAAAACGTATATCGTTGGAAAATAATACTGTATTGCACTTTTTATCGCTTGGTCGTAAGGATAAGCGGTGCCTTTGACTCTTTACATGGCTTCCAAGATGGGTAGGACAGAGGAGTGTATCAGCAACCAGAAACTTGGTCTGAATGCTTGCAGCAGGATGGACTCTGCAAAAGGCATCCATTAACCAGGTTGTAGTTTTAAACCAAGGAACGGTGTAAATCTATTACTCAAATACATTACTGCAGGATCCGTGATGTATTTGAATAAAACGAAAAGATCAGGGACAAATACGGCAAGGTATGTCGTCCGACTTTCTAGAAATACCGTCAGTATTCCATCCTTGACTAATACTTCATTTATTGATCCCAGAAGGAAGCAAAGCAAAGTTGACACCGGTGGAATTTAATCTCAGAACGTGAGAAACCATAAGGAATAAAACATTGTATTAATACCGATGCTTTAACGCGTCTATCAATATGCGCTTATAAGCAATCTCTAGTAGATTGTGTCTGTTGTTATCACCAAATCATAAAAATGTTTATTCTTGCAAGCCGTATGTGAAATACAATATTAATGCATCTGGAAGATAAAAGGTAAGGCTGAGTCATGCGTGATTTAAACTTTCGATGTAAGATGAGAGAAGTAAACGCATAACACAAAGTGTTTTGTAAGGCTGTTATGTTTAGCAGGTTGCGTGACCACGTTAAGCCCTCTGCGTTGGTTTGGCAAATAATATATACAAGCATAAAAACACGTGGAATGGCATTGACTCTGAGCATAATTGGTATTTATTTCATCGACTATTAATAGCAATGAAAATGAATAAGTCATAAGCCGTAATTTTAATTACTAAGCGATGTTTTAAACAATAGCTAGAATTTTAAATAAAAAGAACCTTTGAATAAAATTCGCTGAAAATTACTGAAGAGCATTCGAAATGTCAAAAATTAAAAACGAAAAGAAATAGATGTAAAATAATGCTTAATCTGAGCCTACAGACTGAAAAAGAAAAAAAAAAAGAAAAGAATTCCATTCATTTCTATTCATATCAATATTGAAAATGTCGCAAATGTCGCGGACAGATTTAGTGATACTGCAGTTATCTACAAGTGTATATGTAAAACGAATATAGAAACATGAAGTTCGGCTCCAATCGATTAGGATTATTTCCTGAATGTAATTTTGCAACAGATTATTAAAGTAATTAAACAAAAATCATGATTATTTCATTAAAGATAATACTTCCAATCTGACCTAAAGATGCCTAAGCTCTAAATAATGTTTCTTATTGCTTTTACACTACCAAATATACTTACAGCAACCTTCATATTACTATAAACATAGAGATATAAACACAGACCTTCCTTTCTTTACAACATCAACAAATATGTTAAGATCCAGCAATTGTTAGCACCGTAAAAGGCCAAATAATGCTTAAGTATGGAGCCATTCAAATGTTGCATTCTCTTTACGACTGTTATCGCGGGAGTTTATTAAAACAAAATGCCATCTGTCTGATTGATACATTTCAATCATGCTCTTGTCTTTTCCTTTTCTATCTTTTCGTTTTTTTTTAAACTGCCATTAAAATGTATTAAATGTACAGACACTATCGTATATTTATTTAAGCTATCTAGTGAAAATGATACCACCGTGTCCCCCACTTTTATTATGACTTTCTCCAAGACAGTAGACTAAACAACCTAAGAAATATGTTCCCTATAAAAGGCCATCTTACAAATAGAGTTTCAGCATTTCAAAACTAAAGCAATCACTTTAATCTAGCCCTCTGGTTCTGTGATATTTTCAGTTAATACTCAATGTAATAAAAAGTACAAGCAACCGCCACTTGAAGTGCGTATGGCTTAGCGAACATGTGTTACTCTTTTACTAATTGTTTTGGGTGTCATTCTAGAATGTAATTGGGAACAGACATAGACACACTCACGGTCCTCTCACACTTGACATAGCAAAACATCCAGAATGTGACTGAAATCTGGAAGAACAGAATTGTACCAGCATCCGGCTACTAATGCGAAATGATCTACCCTTTTCAAGGCTACAATCCGACACTTGGTACATGAATTGAACTCATGATCTAATGATTGCGAGCCGAATGCTCTAACGACTAGGCTACGAATCTATTTTCAAAGAAATAAAAAGGTACATAAATGTTCTACAGAAGATCATTTATTTCTTGACAGCAATGACAATGAATAGCTTTTACGACGTCCATAACTTTCCAAGTTTATCAAATACTTTATTAAATAGAAGTGGCTCTTTACAACCAAGTGTTTGCTGATAGCTTATATTTTCACAATTCACTCATATGGCCAAAAAGTATTGACATTGGCATTTCTAGAATTAAATTCCTAATATGAACATTATTTCTAATTTTTAAGGCAGCGACCTGGCAGAATCGTTATCGCACCGGACAAAAATGATTAGCGGCATTTCATCCGTGTCTACGTTCTAACTTCAAATGGTGACTGTACTTTTCATCCTTTCGGAGTCGACAAAATTTGTACCAGTTGAACACTTGGGTCAATGTAATCGATATATTTCTTCCCTTAAAATTACTGGCTCCGTCCAAAATTTAAAATTAATATTATTTCTAATTTTGGTACAAGGCCAGTCATTAGAGGATAAGGGGGCTTAGTCGATTACATCAAACTTCAATACGTAACTGATATGTGATTATCACCCCCTGAAAGGATGAAAGACAACGTCAGTCTCGGTGGAATTTAAACCCAGAAGGTAATGAACCAGAAGCGATGCTAAGAATTTCGTTCAATTCGGTAACGATTCTTCCAGTTCGCCGTTTTATTCTTGAGGTTAACATTCAAGTCTTTGATGTAGAAAATATTTCCCTTCATAAATCATCATTTAAATTATTGAAACACTAGGAAGTAAACGCCATTAATCAAAATATTAAATGAAACGTACAATGTATGCACAAAACTTTATATAAAACTACCTTAAACTCATGTATGTTTGAAGCAACAATGGTGAATTTCTCGGAAAAACATGTTCTTTCGGTATCACCCAATTAACGAAAAGCAGAAAATCTATTTCTAGAACTGGAAAAATCAAGGATTGTGTTTTCCAAGCCATTCATTAGTGGTGAAATGTAAATAAATCGACCCTTACTCTGACTACAAGACCAGTTGCAGACATAGTATGCTTTTCTTTTATTACTATTTTTTGTTTGTTTCAGTCGTTTGACTGCAGCCATGCTGGAGCACCACCTTTAGTCGAACAAATTGCTCCCCAGGACTTAGTCTTTGTAAGTCTAATACTAGTTCTATCGGTCTTTTTTGCCGAACCGCTAAGTGACGGGGACGTAAACACACCAACATCGATTGTCAAGCGATGGTGGGAAGACAAACACAGACACGCACACACACATATACTTATACATATGCATATATATATATATATATATATATATATATATATGTATATACGATGGTCTTCTTTCAGTTTCCATCTACCAAACCCACTCACAAGCCTTTGATCGGCCCGAGGCTATAGTAGAAGACACTTGCTCAGGGTGCCAAGCAGTGGGACTGAACTCGGAATCATGTGATTGGAAAACAAGCTTCTTATCACACAGCCACTCCTGAGCCTACTATATATATATATATATATATATATATATATATATATATATATATATATATATATATATATATATATATATAGGGAGAATACACAAAAGACGAAGTCAGGTGGTGTAGACAACAAACAAATGTATTAGTTTAACGCTCGGGAAGTGAAAAAGTCTCTAACGTTTCGAGCCTACGCTCTTCCATTGAAAGGAACACACAAAAAAACAAGGAGAGAAAATAAAGAATGTGTAGTGGCTATCGATCTAACCCTTTAGCATTACATACATCTGCATATCATACAGTGGGGTCTCGCTTATCATTTATTTAGATATTTATCTAGAAATATGCAAAATATATAATAGAAATCAATAATAATTCAGTTTTGGGGATTAATAGATATGCGGGTATTCTGTTTCAGATAATACAAAAAAAAAAAAACCTAATGAATATATCTGAAGGTAAACTCGTGGTATCTATTTGCACATCACGAAATAATAATTCAAATGATATAACTAGAATACCAGCATGATATAAAATATACTTCCTTAATTATCTCTTACTTCAGTTAAAATTTAAATTATCAGTTATGAAGGAATTACACGTGTTTCAGTATTGGAAGATTATAATATATATACATATAAATACATATACACCTATAGATATATACATGCAATCATCATATTTACAATTCTACAAACACATCTTTAGGTTTTAAGTCAAAATATTGTTAATCTAATTTTACATCACCTTAAAATTAAGTGTTAAATTAAACATTAAATTACACTTTAAAAATTAAAAAAATTATACTTTATAAAGTTAAGAATTAAAAATTATAAATTATAGCTTATACATTATAAAGATGAATTAGTTTACATATATTAAACTTATAAAGTCAAGTATATAATGTCAAATACAAAATATAAGATATAAAATATACATCACAATAAAAATGTTTGTGATTAAATGTGAAAAATAGTATAAAAAGTGCAAATACATACCTTCCTATGGTGGAACCAAGATGTCTTTCAAAATGGCGATTAGAGGAAAGACATCTTGGTTCCACCATAGGAAAATATGTATTTCCACTTTCTATGTTATTTTTCACATTTAATCACAGATATTTTTATTGTGATGTATATTTTATATCTTATATTTTGTATTTGACATTATATACTTGACTTTATAAATTTAATATATGCATACTAATTCATCTTTATAATGTATAAACTATAATTTACAAATAATTCTTAACTTTATAAAGTATAATTTCTAATCTTTAATGTTTAATTTAATATTTAATTTAACACTTAACTTTAAGGTGAGGTAAAATTAGATTAACAATATTTTGAAATAGAACCTGAAGATGAGTTGGTAGAATTGTAAATATGATGATTACATATAATTATTTATATGTGTATATATATGTATATAGGAAAATGAAAAAAAGCCAGAATGCTGAACTGGAAGCATAATTTAATAAAGATTTTTTCTAACCGGTTTTCATTGCGATGAAGCAAATTATCAAGAAGAAGGAGAATGAAAATGTTTTTTTACAAAGAAGTACAAAAAAGTACAAAATGAAGAAAATAATATATAAAACAATAATATATAAAAAAATAAATATAACCATACATTATATTGTCTTTGAGCTTTTGTAGTTCAATAGTAGTTCATGTATAAATTGGTAGGAAAAATAAGGATGCATGAGTGTTGAGAGTTTTGTTAGGTTTTAAAAAAGGGTTAAAAGTTTGTGTTAAGCAGGAAATGTGGTGTCAAAACAGGAAGTGTGTGTAAGGGGAGACAAGTGTTTTTAGTTAGAGTTATGAACTCTTTTTTTCCAACAGGAAGTTTGTGTCTGTTCATAGAGAAATAAGGTCACTGAGGGGTGTGTGTGTTAAGAAATGGTTGGAATTTCTCTATGAAAAGATTCTCCTTGTTGATTCTTTCTTGTGTGGAGATTCTGTCTTTACATTGATAGAAAGGGAATATAATGAATTTAGGGTTTTTGTTTCTGGCGCAAGAGTCTATGTGGCCACTGAGTGGAATTTGGCGGTATTGAGGGAGGTTTATTTGTTCCTTATGGACAGCTACTCTTCTACGTAATGGGAGGCTCGTCTGTCCGATATAGAAGTTTTGGCAACCTGCGCAAGTAAGGACATAAATGAGGTTACCCGAGGAACAAGAGAAATTGGTTTTACTTTTAAACTTTGTTCCTCGTTTGAAGGTAAATTCAGAGCCTTCAAGTAGGTAGGGGCAGGTAGGGGCATGTTTCATCATATGGAATGAACCCTATGAAAAACTTCTAGAATTCAAATCCATTCTTAATAACATACATCCCAACATTCAATTCACTATAGAATTCAGCAAACATCATCTCCCTTTTCTTGATCTCTTAATCATAAAAACACCTAATAACCAAATCACAACTGACATCTACCACAAACCTACAGACTCACAACAATACCTCCTTTTTAGCTCATGCCACCCAAAACACACCAAGATAAATATCCCCTTTAATTTAGCTAAAAGAATTTGCACCATTGTCTCTGACCCAACCACTCGAGAAATACGCTCACAAGATCTAAAAAAAACACTGTTACAACGCCAATATCCCTCCACACTCGTAGATCTTGGAATAAAACGTGCCAAGGAACTTGACAAAAACACACTAAAAACCAACCAACATAATAACACACCCAACCCCAAAATACTTCCATACACCTCCACCCATAACCCCAATAACATCGAAGCATTCACCACAATTAAACAAAACCTCCCCTTACTTACCACAGACCCGAAAATGAACAATATCATTAATACACACAAAGTCCTTAAATGCAAAAGGCAACACAAATCTTTGAAAACATTATTAACCAATTCCAAACTACATACACCACTTCCACCCCCATCAGTTAAAAAATGTGCACGCCCTAATTGTGGCACCTGCCCCTACCTACTTGAAGGCTCTGAATTTGCCTTCAAACGAGGAACAAAGTTTAAAATTAAAACCAATTTCTCTTGTTCCTCGGGTAACCTCAGTTATGTCCTTACTTGCGCAGGTTGCCAAAACTTCTATATCGGACAGACGAGCCTCCCATTACGTAGAAGAGTAGCTGTCCATAAGGAACAAATAAACCTCCCTCAATACCGCCAAATTCCACTCAGTGGCCACATAGACTCTTGCGCCAGAAACAAAAACCCTAAATTCATTATATTCCCTTTCTATCAATGTAAAGACAGAATCTCCACACAAGAAAGAATCAACAAGGAGAATCTTTTCATAGAGAAATTCCAACCATTTCTTAACACACACACCCCTCAGTGACCTTATTTCTCTATGAACAGACACAAACTTCCTGTTGGAAAAAAAGAGTTCATAACGCTAACTAAAAACACTTGTCTCCCCTTACACACACTTCCTGTTTTGACACCACATTTCCTGCTTAACACAAACTTTTAACCCTTTTTTAAAACCTAACAAAACTCTCAACACTCATGCATCCTTATTTTTCCTACCAATTTATACATGAACTACTATTGAACTACAAAAGCTCAAAGACAATATAATGTATGGGTATATTTATTTTTTTATATATTATTGTTTTATATATTATTTTCTTCATTTTGTACTTTTTTGTACTTCTTTGTAAAAAAACATTTTCATTCTCCTTCTTCTTGATAATTTGCTTCATCGCAATGAAAACCGGTTAGAAAAAATCTTTATTAAATTATGCTTCCAGTTCAGCATTCTGGCTTTTTTTCATTTTCCTATTATTTCTCCACGTGCGGTTAACACAACCCCACTATTTACTGACTTATATGTATATATATAGATATTATAATATTCCAATACTGAAACACGAATAGTTCCTTCATAATTGATAATTTTAATTTTAACTCAAGTAAGAGATAATTACGGAAGTATATTTTATAGCCTGCTGGTATATTGGTTATATCCTTTGAAGTATTATTTCGTGATGTGCAAATAGATACCACGAGTTTACCTTCAGATATACTCATTAGGTTATTTTTTAGTATTATTGGAAACAGAATAGCCACTTATCTATTAATCCTCAAAACTGAATTTCATATATATATATATATATATATATATATATATATATATATATATATATCACCACTACTTTATTATCTCCTTTTCTTCCTAGCTCACCTGTGTGTCTCCTGTGTTCGGCATTCACCATGATAGATCACTAGCCACTAAACCTTTTTACTTTCCCTATACATCGTCGGTAAGTTATAGAGCAAAAGAGTATATAGATAAAGGTAGATATGGCTGGTCTATCATGTGTGTATATATATATATATATATATATATATATATATATATATATATATATATATATATATATAGAGAGAGAGAGAGAGAGAGAGAGAGAGAGATAGATACATGGATAACACTCATATATGCATTTATGGATATATGTACTTTTTTATTATTTTTAATCGGTAAAAAGTCCTGGAAGTGATTCAAGTGCAGAGAGTTTCGTTCATCACTTTTATTAAACATGTTTGAGTTACTTTTCTAACTCTCTACACATTAAAAATAATAGAAAAGTGTACACGTGAACTGGATTCAATTTCTCCCGTTTATTCTAACCAAACGTGTACACAACATAACGTGCACTCACACACAAATGCGCAAGCGTACACCAAGAGGTTCTGGGATTTAGTTACCTTAATATGTAGTCACACGCGATTGCATGTATAAACGATAAAAGATTGCACCCATTATATATGTATCTATGAATATATGAATAAATACTCACATTGAAAGAAGAACAAAACAAAAACGCTTGATTTCACGCATAACTTCATAGAGTTAAATTGTTTAATGTCTATCAAAACAATATTAAAATGCAATCTCTATCTATCAGTGTGTTTAAAATCCCCGGTACAACTCTTCTGTTAACTGGACTGGATCGTTGCTTCTGGGAGCAGTTTAAATACTTGATGAAGGTGGGTGGGTTTAATAAATGTTTACTTATACTTTTACATGGAGATAATAAAATAATAAAAACAGGTTTTGAATTCAATCCTGAATTATATATTGGTTTAGTCGAGTAAAAATTAGAACAATAGATACGTAAATTTAGAAACAAAAGCCTGCTTATCGATTGGTGGATTAGCAGGAATGTTAGAACATCAAACGAAATGAGTTGTGGCATTTAGTTGTCGTTCTTTACAGTCGGATCTCAAATCTCGGCGGGAATCTTTGTGGTATTTCGTTGCGGTCATTTACAGTCTGAGCTCAGATCCCAGCGGGAATCTAAATGTCTTTCCATTTTGCAAGGTTGATAGAGAGCCAGCAATATACTAAGGTCGATTATGTTCGACTGCTTCCCACCCTCACATGCATAAGAAATGAAAATTAATGTTTTGACATCGTCATGCATATGGTTTGTATCATCATCTTTATTAGTATTTAAGACTTTATTAAAGCGGTAAGTGAGCAGAAATGTCAGCACACCGCACGAAATGCTTAGTGGTATTTCACCTGTATTTACGTTCTGAGTTCAAATTCAGCCAAGGTCGACTTTGCCTTACATCCTTTCTGGGTCGTTAAAATAAATACCAGTTGGGCGTTGGGAGTGATGTAATTGACTTACTCCCTCCCTCGAACTTGCTAGTTTTGTTCCAAAATTTTAAACCAATATTTAGGATTTTATTAAAGCGGCGAGTGGGCAGAACCGCTGGCACGCCGAACGACATGCTTAGCGGCATTCCTTCTAAATCTTTACGTTCTGAATTCAAATTCCACCATGATCAACTTTGCTTTCATCCTTTTGAGGTCGATGAAACTGAAGACTACAGTCATTGCAATCGATTTGCTTCTCTCCACTAGATTGCTGGCCTTGTACCCAAATTTGAAAGAATACCTATGATTTTATTAATTACATATACGAGGTTGAGTCAGAAAGTAATGCTAACAAGAGCACTCAGAGAGCGCAAACTTGTGCCAAGGAAACACCAACGTCTTTGTTTGTTTAATTAGGCATAAGGCCTCAATAGAGAAGGGACAACACAAGAACAGACAAAACAATACAATGGGGTACATAAAAACACATATCGAATGAATTATGGATATAATGAAAAATGAGGATGGAATGGCTTACCTACTCCCCCGTAAGCAGGTAGTTCCATTTTACTGTTTTTAAATGAACAGTTCAATATCAGTCTTGTATCTGTTGATTTCCTTTTTTTAAAATTCACACAAAGACACTATTTATAACATATACTCCATTAAATCTTCGAAGGCCACCACCGGCGGCAATTCATCGTAACAAATCTGTATCCCTGTCATTTCTATTCTTTCACCAAACAACTCCTTCAATCTATTTCCTCTTTCTTTTTCCAGCAAAACAGCTTTCAAACCTCCATTATTCTTTTTGGCCGCTAATTTCACTCTGATAACGTTTTTCATCTTGACAATCTTTTTCTCTATCTCTACACTTATTCTGTATTGCACCATTGTTCTCAGGCTCCTCCCTTTTGGTGTCACTTTCCTTCTCTCCTCACCAATCTCCTCCTCTGCCGCTAGCATTTCTATCTCTGTTTGTCTCTCATTCTGTGTTGCTATCATCTTCCTTTCCTTTTCCCTTCTCTTCTGTACTCTTTCCTCCTTGCTAGTTGATGGTCTCTGCGTTCGTTCCTCACTTTTGTTGTCTTTTCATTTTTTCTCTTCTCATTCGTATTCTCTTGTTTTCAATCTGCTTCTACTCTCCACTTGCCTTTCTTTTCTTCCTCGGACTTTTTGGAGGTGAGCCTGTATTACTCTTCTTCCTTTTTACCACTGTATATTGTGATCTGAGGGAATTTGGTTGCTATTTGTACCACATCGATATATCAAATCGACCGGGCATGTGCAGCCTTTTTCGAAGAGCAGGCCGCATGAGACATGTCTTGTCATCAGGCCGACCGCACTACTAAAAATATTCAAGATAATTTTCCGTTAGGCGTACCATTCAGAAAGTCTTGCGGGCCGCACTTAGCCCATGACTGACATAGAGGCTCACTCGTTGGCTCCTTGGTCAATATGGCAATATCTATTTCGTCCTCCAATTTGATTTGTTAGATATTTTTCTTTCACTGTTTCAGATGGAAAAAGAGATAGGAGCATAATGTTTTAAAGTGAAGAAACACTAGAAAAAAATTGTTTCCTTTCCCTTACACCACTAATAACATAGACAGAAAATCAAACTTTACATTAACCTCATATTCACATTTCCGTTCTTCTATGAATTTGCGAATTTACTTAAAAAAAAAATCTGGGAGTTTACTATAAATTCAAGAATTGAAGTGAATATAAATCTGGATATTTCACACAAAATAAAATTCATATTCTTTCTTCCATAATAATCATCTAAAAACAAGATCATGGTTTGTGACTAGAAATATGAATTTCTAATATTTGCTTACAATTTTTAACATACTGACGTCCAGGGTCTCTGTATGCTCCTGAAAGTCAGTTTTCAAAAAAAAAAAAAAAAAACACGTCTGATAAACAGTAATCATACTTCTTCACCGTTTGGGAAGCATTGAAGATTTCGCAGCATCAGCGCATGCTAGTCCTCAACACGACGGGTGTTGACAAAAAATGGAGCGCATGACTAGTGGAACGCATTCCTCAAACTAAAGAGCAAGAGCTCTCTGCAGCCCAGTCATACGTGAAATGGCGTATGTCACGACGGTCATGACCTTTCCACGACGGTCATGACCTTTCCACCAACTCTGCATGATCTTTCAGGGATAGATTTCTCTTGGTCCATTTCTAGATAAAACTAGTCAACTTACTAGTCACCTCGTCCTAATTCGTCTCCACCTGGAGATGTAGACCAAACCATATTCCAAGCAGTTTAACCAGTCCGTTTATCTAGCACCCCTCGATGTTGCTGGAAGTCCTCTCCTCGTCCCAAGATGCAAACTCACTAAATATCTGTCTTATATTTTGGCGTGTGTCACTGCATAAGTAATACTTTGGTTCTCCTACCCTCAACCTGCACGAACAGCTGCAAATTACTCGGCAGATCGAGCAGGTCTGAAATAAATTCTATGCTTTTAAATCAATGGGTTCATTCTAGTGCCCAACCTATGTCTCTTTTGCAGCTTAGGATTGTAATATATTCGTTTTAATTGATATCGATCAAAACGGCCGCTACTCACCGGATGACATCTATTTCTTGTAGCATGTAGATCACCTCATTTTTACCACTTCCCCATCGAGGTAGATCTGTATGAGAACCAGTTCGTTATTCTTTAGGGATGTACAGTATGTTTTCTGGCCTTCTTGTTTGGAAATTTCACCTCTACTGGGCTGTACTTTGTTTCTGGTGGGTGTTTTGTACCACAAATTGTTTAAGAAACCCCTCGGGCTGGGGTTGTGTCTCTTGCTCTATTTTCTGGCTATAGAAAAGTGGGTTTGAATACGGAACTCGTATTTGCGAAGCGAGCTTCTTAACCATTCAGCCATACTATGTTAACATAATAATAATAATAATAATAATAATAATAATAATAATAATAATAATAATAATAATAATAATAATAATAATAATAATATATATATATATATATATATATAAGTTTTAAATTTTAGCACAGGGCTAGCACTTTCGGAGGAATTGTAAGTCAGTTACATGACTGTCTGTCTGTATGCATATATGCATGCATGTATGTATATATGTATGTATGTATGTATATATGTATATATGTATGTATGTATGTATGTATGTACGTATGTGTATGTATATATGTATGTATATAGAACATTCTTAATATTTTATTGAAAATAGTTCGATGCATTCAGCTAAGATTTTGATTTTTTAATTAACTTTACTAAAATTCAAAATGTTTCTGTTTTACATATTGTGTTTTAATTTCTTACATCTGCTTATGTAAGTATAATTAATTAGTCATTGTGTGTTTATTTATCTGAAGGCTTGATATCTGTGTCCTAAACATTGATAACGAAACAACAAACACTAAAACATAAACAAAGTTGAAGTATCGTTGAAAAAAGGGAAAAAGTTTTGAAATATTGTTGGTGCACACTAAAGAAGCAAATATAAAAGATAACGAATGTGCAGCTGTTATTAACATGATCTGCAATCAGTATAATATATGTTTTTGTGAGATATAATCAGTAAGTCCCGAATATATCCGGAAAGTATTTAACAGCAACAGCTGTGAAGTGAAGTTCAACCACCCAGAAACATATCTGCTTCATAGTCACATTTTAAATACCAGTACTCTGAAATCTGAAACTTAACCCGAGACTCAGATTTTACTGATTTGCTATTATCAAGCTAGAATATGTTTTAAGGATATCCGTAAGATTAATTTCGCTGGATTTAGAAAACACGATCGTTAAGGTCATTGATGTCTAAAGCGGAAGTCACCTTTATTTGTATTTAGGTTATATTTATTTATTTCAATTTCTGTGAAAAACTGTCTGAAAGCTTTAAAAGTGACTTTGTTACGGTGAAATTTTTTTAAAAAGAAGGAATCTAAGAGGAACAGGCACAGGCGTAGCTGTGTGATAAGAAGCTTGCTTCCGAACCACATACTTCCGGATTCAGTCCCACTGCGTGGCACCTCGGGCAAGTGTCTTCTACTATTGCCTCGGGCCGACCAAAGCATTGTGAGTAGATTTGGTAGACGGAAACTGAAATGAGCTCGTCGTACGTGTGTGTGTGTGTGTGTGTGTGTGTGTGTGTATGTGTGTTTGTGTCTGCGTTTGTCTTCCACATCACCGTTTGACAAGTGGTGCTGTTGTGTTTACGTCCTCGTTAGTTAGCGGTTCGGCAATCGAGAACGATAGAATAAATACCAGGCTTTAAATAAAATAAGTCGTAGAGTCGATTCGTCTGACTCAACCCCTTCAAGACGGTGCCTAAGCATGGCCGCAGTCAGCTGACTGAACCAATTTAGAGAATAAAAGAATATCTTTCAAAGTTTGTCAAAAAGCCAGCAATTTTTGTGGGGAAGCGGTTGGAATCGATGCATCGGTTCCAGCGCTCAACTGCTACATTATTTTATCGACCCAAATGGATCAAAAAACAAAGTCGACCTCGGCAGAATTTGAACCCATGGAGCATTTTATCCACTGTGCTGACGATTCTGTCTGTTCTCTGCCTTCAGAGGAATATATATAATGATGTTGAGACAAAAATGTAAGGTGAACAACTATTTTTAAATGTTAGAATTAAGACCTGGAAGAGGACGAAGAAAATGAAAAAGAGTTCTCGGTCAAACTAAATGTTAAAATTAATAGAGAGAAGGACAGCGAGCTGGCAGAATCGTTAGCATGCCAGACAAAATGCTTAGCGGCGTTTCATCCGTCTTTACTTTCTGAGTTCAAATTCCACCGGGGTCGACTTTGCCTTTCATCCTTTCGGGGTTCACACAATAAGTAGCAGTCGATGTAATCGACTATCCCACTCACTTGGAATTGCTTAGTGCTGAAATTCGAAACCAAAATTAATAGTGAGATATAGCCATCCATTTTCGCCGCCCACTGTTCCAGATCATGAAGATAAAGTCCTCAATGTAACTCGTCCATAGTATGGTATCGGAAGCAAACGTCATTAGACTCTTTTGTTGGATTCCCAAATGTGATCAACTGAAACTGTGGATATTTTTGGTCTAACCCTAGACATCTCAAGCATTGGATCGACTTGAAGAATTCGTCTTGCGATACTTCTGGTGTTCTAATCACATATCCGTAGTACCGGAACTGTGACCTTTCAATGCTGAGAAATACTGGCTCGACCAGAAATGATTCCCTAATCTTCTAGCCACACACCTTGCTGAGTAAAGTTATTCTAGAGATCCTCTAAAGAAACCTCATTTCAATCGCTTGATATGCGATCGTATTCTTTTGGTCATTACTCAATATTGGCTGTGTGGTAAGTAGCTTGCTTACCAACCACATGGTTCCGGGTTCAGACCTACTGCGTGGCACTTTGGGCAAGTGTCTTCTACTATAGCCTCGGGCCGACCAAAGCATTGTAAGTGGATTTGGTAGACGGAAACTGAAAGAAGCCTGTCGTATATATGTATATGTATATATATATGTATGTGTGTGTGTTTATGTTTGTGTGTCTGTGTTTGTCCCCCCAGTTTCACTTGACAACCGATGGTGGTGTGTTTACGTCCCCGTAACTTAGCGGTTCGGCAAAAGAGACTGATAGAATAAGTACTAGGCTTCCAAAAAATAAGTCCTGGGGTCGATTTGCTCGACTAAAGGCGGTGCTCCAGCATGGTCACATTCAAATGACTGAAACAAGTAAAAGAGAAAAAAGAGATAGGCAAAGAAAGGCATGAACACCGAATTGCAGATAGCACGTTTGGTCTATTTTACCAATCGCTTCTCTCCTGAAGATCGAATACGGAAGTTGGCCCATTACCGTGGCATCACCTGCAATTCTAGCATCCAATTCTGCTTCCTGCTTCCCATCACTTCTGAATACAGTCCTGAGATACGTGAACTCCTCCATTTGTCTCAGCAATGTTCCACTAACATGCATGCGTGGTGCACTGGGAAGACTTTATTGAGATAACTAATGTTTCAGTCATCACAACATTAGTTTTCATTCCTGCCTTGCTGCACTCTACATTTAGTACATATTAGAGATCACCTTCTGATACACCAAATAACATCATATCATCTAATATTAGCCGACCCGTTCTACACCCACAGATTACGATACCACTTCCACAACGGCTGCGTATTTCGATAAATTTTATTTGATATATTATTGGAAATATTGGACTCCATGGCAAAACGTATTTATAAAGTGAAATTCATAAATGTAAAAGATATCATTTGTTATACATTTCAGTCCTTTTTCTAATGTTCATTAAATTAACCTAACAAAAGCTATCTCACCTGTGTGTGGGCGATAACTCTATATGTTTTCATGTTTTATTTTCTGCTAAATTATATCTCTTTTCAATTATTGTGTCATATTTAATTTTTTTTTTTTTATAATTGCTTGTATGGCTTTATAAATTTTTAATTTGTATCAGCTTTAATTGTGTAACATCTTTCACTTTATTCCTATTCATTACATGACTTGCCCCTATTACCCTACACATATTTGTAAAGCCCTCCTTAGTTCACTCTATTTTATGGTGTGTGTTTTTTTGCGGTTAATAAACAATGTACTATTATTAGTTGCGGTAAGCTGGCAGAATTGTTTAGCGGTTTTTCGTCTGACTTTATGCTCTGAGTTCAAATTCCCACGAGCTCGATTTTTCCTTTCATGGGGTCGATGAATTAAGTACCAGTTGCATACTGGGGTCGATATAATCGACTGGCCCCTTCCCCCAAAAGTTCGGGCCTTGTGCTTAGAATAGAAAAGATTATTAGTTGCGGCAAGCGGGCAGAATCGCTAGGACGGCGGGCACGTTCTGAGTTCAAATTCCGCCTAGGTCGACTTTGCCTTTCATCCTTTCTTGGTCGATAAATTAAGTACTAGTTGCGTATTTGGACCGATCTAATCGACTGGCCTCCTCCCCAAAAATGTCGGGCCTTTGCGATACCACTTGCACAACGGCTGCGTATTTCGATAACTTTTATTTGATACTAGACTTACTACACAGCCTTGTCCGGTAAAGTATGACGGAATTGTTTGCCAGTTTGAAGAATGGGAATTCACGGTACGTATGCATGTATAACCTAACTTCTGATTTATTTAATTGGAACTATCCAAATAATAGTGATCAATTTACATAAGTAGAAGCCTTTCCTTAACAATTTTTATCCTGAAAATCACCTGTTTTAAAGTGAAAGTGAAAGATGTTTGAACGTGTATATGAAATGGACCTGTGTGTGTGTGAGAGAGAGAGAGAGGGGGGAGAGTGGGAGAGAGAGAGGGAGAGAGAGAGAGGGAGAGAGAGAGAAAGAGCAAGAGTGTGCCTCTTATACATACATGAGAACACACGTTCACTCACTCACACACACTTTCTCTCTATTTCACACACACACACACACACACACACACGCTCTCTCTCTCTCTCTCTCTCTCTCTCTCTCTCACACACACACACACACACACACACACACGCACACGCACATGCACGCGTACATACAAAAGAGATGTACGCTTATGTATTGATGTACGTACGTATACATGACAACATATCTCTTCACTCGCTCTCTCTCTCTCTCTCTCTCTCTTTCTTATACACACGTCCATTTCATATACACTTTCACTTTCTCCTCTCTTTCATTTTAAAACAAAAGTAAATAAATTAAACATTTTTTACGGAAATTAACGAAATCCGGATGATGAGATCACATTTAGTTAAAAATATTTCTAAATGATTAAAATATTGCGTACGTCAAAAAGTCAACGGTTTTTTTTTCTTCTTGGAGGGTGCGAGGACAATGTGTGTGTATATGTTACAGATAGCGAACGTGTGTTTGTGTTGATAAACGTGGCATTATATATATGTATATTCTGTATGCGTGTTGACGTCATGGAAGCCATGTTTTTTTTCATCAAGAAATAACAAAAATTGTATTTAATCGCTTAAATAGAGGTCCACATGTCACAAAATCTTGTACTTCACAACCGAAGATAAGTATGAAAATAAATATGTAAAAAAAATTAAGATAAAATATACTACTTCTGAGATATGTCAGGTACACACAAACATCCCTAGAGTTTTAGTATTATCAAGATATTAATGGAAATATTGGTATCCATGGCAATCCATGTTTATAAAGTGAAATTCATAAATGCAAAGATATCATTTGTCATACATTTTTAGTCCTTTTCTGATGTTCACTAAATTAAACAACCTAACAAATGCTATCTCCCCTGTGTGTGGGCGATAACTCTATATGTTTTCATGTTTCATTTTCTGTTAAATTATATCACTTTTCAATTATTGTCATATTTAAAATGTATTTTCTTTGCAATTACTTGTATGGCTTTATAAATTTTTAATTTGTACCAGCTTCGATTGTTTAACGTCTTTCACCCTATTCCTATTCATTATATGGCTTGCCCCTCTCCACACATATTTGTAAAGCCCTCCTTTGTTCAACGTGCACTCTATTTTATGGTGTTTTTTTTGTGGTTGATAAACAATATATTAAGGACGCTGATATAAAGACACTGATATATATCAACAAGAAGAGAGTTTTGCTATGGGTTCACCATTATCACCGATAATAGCCAATATATACATGGAATACTTTGAGAATTTGGCTTTAGGATCAACACCACTAAAACCAACCCTATGGCTGCGATGTTGATGAAACCTTAAATTCTCTGGCTCTACCAGGAGGATGTCCAAGTGCTGTTAGATCATGTGAACTCAATAAAGCCATCCATACAGTTCACAATGGAAAAGGAAAAAGACAATCAGCTAGCATTCCTGGACGTATTAATAACACGCACTAAGTATGGATTCAGTAAATCCGTATACCGCAAGCCGACCTTCACTGGACGATACCTTAACTTCAATTCCCACCATCCATACAGTGTAAAGAGAGGAATTGCTCAGTGCCTAAAACATCAAGCAAAGATTATAAGTAGCGATCGTGATACCATCCACGAAGAAATGATCAAGCTCAGTAACAATCTATTAAGCAGCAACTACCCCAAGAACATACTATCTACTCCAATTATGAAGAAAAGAGAGGCTGCAACCAATAAACTGTCCACAGTCTGTCTACCCTATGTGAAAGGCCTCTCCGAAAAGATACAAAAGATATGCGGCCCATAGGACATCAGGACAGTATTCAAGAGTACTACAACATTTCACAAATATCTCCTTCGGGTAAAACCACCAATAGAAGAGAATATGACCAGAAACTGCGTATACTCCAATCCCATGCAGCTGTGGTAGATTATACAAAGGCGAAACACGCCACCACCTAAAAATAAGGGTAGAGGAAAACCGCAAAGCTGTGACACGAGGAGATATTGATAAATCGGGTATAACTAATCATGTATGGAAAATGGAGACCACCTCCCGCTGCGGGATGAAGTTAAAACAATAGACAGACAACACCACTGGAAAATACGAAAACTAAAAGAAGCAGCACATATGCTAGGACACAACAACCTCCTAAGCAGACCGAGTGCAGATATGAATAGCATATGGGAACCGGTATTAAGGAAGGATAGGAAAATATTAGATTTGTAAGCCCTAAAATTCATTCCATAATTGCCGTAGTGGTTGAGAGCGCGGGCTACTAACCCAAAGATTCCGAGTTCGATTCTAGGTAGTGATCTAAATAATAATAATAATAATAATAATAATAATAACAACAACAACAACATACCTCAGGAATGATAACCCAGTTTCGAAATTTCCCCAACGAAACGTTATGTTAAAAAATACAAGATGAGGACAAATATCCGTCAAATGTAAATAATATAAATAATGTAAAAGTTGTTCGAAATATTGAACAAGGCAAAAAATCTGAAAGAAAGTTGCCCTGAAATTTTCCCAAGAAAGCCGATGAAAGAAACAGCAATAAAAGTGTGTCGAACAGAAACAACAAACACAACAGAATAACAAGTGAAACTAACACCACCATAAACAACAATTACAGTAACAACAACAAAAAGTAAATGTCAAAAGAGAAACGTCACTGAGACAAAACTACAATTACCACCTCGGTTGTGGGCAACCATTACCTCACAACATAAGAAAGGTCACCATCACTATCACTACCATCATCTCAGCGGCCAGTAGTGACAACAGTGATAAGATTAGGATCCCGTGAGAGATTAAAGAGGTGATTGACCATAGCAAGATTTGAACTGAGAAAGTGAAGAACCAGTCAAAAACTCCGTAGGCATATTGTCTGATGCTTTATCGATTCCGCCAAGCTATAATCCTAACACCGCTTCTAAAATAGGCGCATAGCCTCAGATTTGGGAAAGGAGATTACTCGATTAAATCGATCCTTGTAATTGATTGGTACTTTATTTTATCGATTCCGCAAGAACAAAGGACGGATTTTACCTAGGCAGATCTGAACCTAGAATGTAACGAGATCGATCAATTATCTATCATAAGTAAGTCCTTTCTTTTTTCTGACGCTCTAACGATTCTGCGAACTCATCCCCTAATATTCAAAAAGAAGTCCAAGGAAGTGGGTATAACTGATTTAATTTTATTACTCTTTGTGCAGAAATAACAGGCAAAGTCGACCTAGATGGAAGCTGAACTCATCCATTGAATTCATCCGCTTCAAATTAAGACTAAATGAACAGCTATTCACCAACTTAGTACAATCGCCCCCAAATACCATGTTTTTAATCATACAAGTTGATTTAGTATATAGTGTAAACAGGCAGTATAAACATTCAAACATTGTCACTATCTTTCTAAATCATGCTGCATTTCATATGAAAGTTTTGGTCCTCCAAAATTATCTTGGCTTATAAGTCGATTTACTTTTATTAGATGTAAATTTTGGTCCGAAAAATTCTACTTTTGCGCCGAAAATGGTGGTATTGGGTGTAAATTTTGGCACAAGGCCAGCAGGTTGGCGGAGGGGATTTTAAGTCGATTGCATCAACTTGGTCAACTGGTACATATTTTATCAACCACAAAAGGATGAAAGTCAAAGTTGCCCTCAGCGGAATTTGAACTGAGAAAGTGGAGACTGGTGAAATACTGCTAAGTATTTTGCTCGACGTGCTAACGATTCCACCAGCACCCCACCCCACCTTTGACAGAATTGTTAGCAAAACGGGTAAAATGCTTGGAGGCAATACATTAAAAGTACTTGATATTCTTGTTGTTATTTAACCCTAAGTGAGCCATGACCGAGCAGATTAAAGATCAAAAATGCTCTAACTATTATTACCCATTCATTTATCAAGGTATGTCAGAACTAGGAATACATAATCCGGAGTGCCCTTCCTCTTTTTTATATATTAAATTTGACTTGTATTACATTTTACTGTTATTTCTAGAGTTCAACATATCAAACAACGATTCCCTCTTAAGATCAATATATTGTAAGGAAGACTTAGCTACATGTACTGGTAGGATGCATATTTGATTTTTTATCGGAATTCTTCCTTTTTATTTTATGTAGCAACGCCAGTTTTATACTTCCCTCCATCGCTATTCAGAACATGCTCTATTTTAACTTTCGTGAAATTATAGATGAGGCTGAGATCATATTTTAAACAGAGCTTGTTTGATATTGGAATATCTATAAATGAACGAAAATTATATATACATATATAATATATATATACATATGTATGTATATATATATATAAGTGATATATATATGAATATATATATAATATACATATATATAATATATATAGATATATATGTATATATGTAGAATAACATATATATATATATATATATATATATATATATATGTGTGTGTGTGTGTGTGTGTGTGTGTGTGTTATTATATATGTATATTACATATATATAATACACACACACACACACACACATATATATATATATATATATACACACACACACATATATATATATATATATATATATATATATATATATATATATATATATATATATATATATATATATATATATATATACACTCTCTTTTTACTTGTTTCACTCACCTGAATGTGACCATGCTGGTGCACCGCCTTTTAGTCGAGCAAATCGACCCCAGGACTTATTCTTTGTAAGCCTAGTACTTATTTTATCGGTCTCTTTCACCGAACCGCTAAGTTACGGGGACGTAAACACACCAGCAGCGGTTGTCAAGCGTTGTTGGGGGGACAAATACAGATACACAAACGTATACACACACATACATACATACATACATTTATATATATATACTACATATGTGGTAAATGAGTGTGTGTGTGTGGCGTTGTTAGCTAACTCATCCTACATAGTTTTATTGAATTTGATGAAACTTGCTACATGAGTAGAACTCATGGCTGGAACCCTTGTGACATACTTAGATTGTTGAAAAGATTGATAATATGGCCCCTGGAAGGGACCTTCATATCTACCTCATATAACTAATTTTTTAAACACCCAAGGCAAATAACCCATAGCACCTGCACAATATTTTTCTTAAACACACAAGGGAAATAACCAATTTCATTGTTTATGTTCCATTATTTTGAATATTGATTTTTTGTGTCCTATTTTTTACTTTTGCAGACAATATAACTTTTATAATTTATTTGAAACGTGAGTAGAACTCATGTCTGGAAACATTGTGACATACTTAGATTGTTGAAAAAATCGATAACAGGGCTCTTCCAATTAAATAAAATATTACTAATATTTTATTTAAACAGCCTAAGGGAAATAATCCATACCACCTGCGGTTTTTGGCGTTGCAATCAATATTTGATTCTCACAATTAGCCGACCTAATTCTGCATTTCACTCCTCTCAGTTTTGAACTGCTAAACATTATTATTGAACTTCCTTCATTTGAATCTTAAACCTTACAGACTTCATTCATACATTTCTATATATGCATACCTTTTGGAACACCCATTAATCCGATAATTCTGTATTTTTACAGTTACAGCCGAGAACTGATGAAGGGACGTTCATTGTGTTACTTGTCCTGTTTTCCGTTTGCTTCTTTCGTTCTTTGCGTATTGAAGTCATTTGTTTTCGTATTTCATGTTGTTTACTGTTGGTGACGTCTTGTACCCATATATGCATATATATGTATATATTATTCATATTATATATATATTGTTTATATTATATATATATATATGATTCATATTATATATTTATATATTATTTATATTATATATATATATATTACTTATATTATATATATCTATAATATAGATAATATACATATATATAATATTATAATACATATATATATAATATAAAAATATATAAATAAATATATATAGTATGAATAATACATACATATATATATATATATATATATATGTATATATATATATATATATATATATATATATATATATATAATATAAGTAATAAATATATATATAATATAAATGATATATGTATATAATATAAATAAGAAATATGTATTATATATAATATAAGTAACGAATATTTTATAAATAGATGTCAAATACTCTTTCCAACCGATGATTGCAAAGCACGTTTATCATGCAGAGCATGAAATCAAATGATATTAGGATATGTATTACTTGTCTTTGTATTCCATTCAGAGGTAAACCTGTTTTTTAAATGTTCATGTGTATATATATATATACACATTATGTATGTATGTATGTATGTATGTATTTATGTATGTATGTATGTATGTATGTATGTATGTTTGTATGTATATATGTATGAATGTATGTCTGAATGCATACCGAGATTTCTAGACGTTGTCAGAAAGAATATACAAACAGTGCTTTAAGAATTTCTATTATATCCTTTCGCCAGAAGTTATTCATTATCAGTATTGGTCGAAAGAAGATTGATCAGCTAGAAGACAATATGAAACTAATAATTTAGTTAATTTGGGATTCCTAACCTTGCTGAACTGATAATTATCGATCTATCTTAACATGAAACAACAATGCAAGAATGCATTCCAAATGAAAAATAATTATAATCAACTAAAATTAATGTTTTCTTTATATCTTTTGTGCGCTCCTTCTCTCTCTCTCTCTCTCTCTCTCTCTCTCTCTCTCTCTGTTACCTGGGATTTTTCAATTTTTTTTCTTTCCGTCCGCAACTGCAGATTGTCGTATAAAATATCAAATATATTTTGTGGTAAATATGAAGCAGAAAAGACTATGGGAAGCCGAAAAGGTGCTGATTCGACACTATATCTTTTATCTGTTTCACTCACTAGACTTGGTATCATGCAGGGGTACCGACTGAAAGGGTTTAGTCGAATGAATCGATGCGAACGTTTTATGGCCGAACCGCTAAGTTGCGGAGATGTAAACAAACCATCATCGAAAGTTACACGGTAATGGTGGACAATCACGAAGACACATGGCTTTGGGCAAAAGAAAATACAGGAGGATTAGTTAATTATGATTTTATTCCACATATTACCCTCTCAGATCTACACACTTATTACAATGGTA